>NW_027210600.1:9925000-10107500 GCF_029030835.1 Brachyistius frenatus
AGGAGAAAAAAACGACAACATGCTTGGATAAAGAGAAGAAAGAAAAGAGTCTTTGGCTGCCCCGCCGGTGCAATGTGTGGTGAGTACACGTTTTTACATGTGCGGTACACTGCCCTGGCTAACGTGTGCCAGTGTCTTTGCGTAGGTGTGATTGTGTGTCTATTGTGCATCCACTAATGAGCATCATGTTCCCTCAGGAGGTTGGCCAAGGTCAAAGGTGAAAGGCCAGGTCCAAGACACAGAGTTCAGGAGTATTAAGGTTACATTTATGATTGGATGCAGACCGTGCGATCTGACAAAAATCCAAGATGCACAGGTCACATGGGTCACAGTATACTTCCAACCACTGATTCAAACTATTTACTGTGGGTCACATGATAGTGGTGCCCAGTGGGTCACACGACATCCAGCCTGCGACCAGGATAAAATTGATGACGGAAGATTTATCAGAATGCCCACTAATTAATACAGGATATATCATGTTACACCCCAGCGTGCTCGGATCAATAAAACATCTTTTTCAATACACACTTCCACATTTTGACTGTGCCCGAGATAAATTCTCACGAGAGAAAGTTCCGTAGATGCGTGGCAGCATCAACTCACAGTCTGACTGTAAAGTTTTAACCACAGGACTCCCCTCTATTACGTGATGTAAGTTGAATGTACAGCAGAGCGTTGTTTTGCCTGGAGCCAATTAATATTAATACTTGAATGCAAATAGAAAGCTTAGCCAAAAACTGATATGGACACCACATATTATTAGCACATGTTTTGACTTTTGAATGATGGAAGCTTTGACATCTTGGCTCTCGAGGCCTTGAGAATAACTGTCTGCTGATGTGCCACACGCTCTGAAGGCATCGGCATTACTTTGTTGTTGCTGAGAAGCTGCCAAAATTTTGATGGATTTTACAGCAAAGTATTTTGATTTCCAATTTTCATTCACGTTGTTCTAATTATGTTTACAAAAACTGTGTATTTTTAATAAGAGCCAGCAAGTGAGCAGCGCAGTTTTGATCTACCGTATCGCAAACCAGAGTGGCCACTTGAGTACAGCCAGTGCTACTTCTGGTTGATCGAGTTCCAGTTATCGCTCTTCTTATCTCATCTACTTCCTCCTGCACACAGATGCACTTTCTCTCTTCTCATGCTGTCATGAATACATACGTGCAGTCACTCGGTCAAACATTGAACACACACTTTCTCTCGTTCCCTCTCTGGTTCTTCCTCACAAGCACACTTAACACACCAACACGGCAAAAGCGGGGCTGCTGCTGAGGTGAAGTGACAGTTGCTTGATGCCCGCTGGCCTTATATTCTGGCAGCACTGACCAGCCGAGCTCGTAATAAGGCTGTGGAACGCTCTATTATCATGAGGATCTGGTTCCCACACCAACAAAATAAATCAGCTCTGTGTGTGTGTGTGTGTGTGTGTGTGTGTGTGTGTGTGTGTGTGTGTGTGTGTGTGTGTGTGTGTGTGTGTGTGTGTGTGTGTGTGTGTGTGTGTGTGTGTGTGTGTGTGTGTGTGTGTGTGTGTGAGAGAGAGCGACAACAAGAGACTATGAATTTAAGTAAAAGTTTTCATTTCTTGGCTTTACCGAAATTATTTCTCAATATGGTAGTAAACTGTTAAACATACAAATAGATATTTTTTTCCCCAACAAACTGCCACCCTGCACTATATTTTTCTAACGTCTTTGCAGCTTGGACATGATCTTCTATGCTCTCTCTATCACGACAGTATGCATAGTAGGTGTGCAGGTCATTGCTCTATACCAGGGGTGGCCAACCAGTCAGAGACTAAGAGCCACATTTTTTACTGTGTTACCGCAAAGAGCCACATCATACACATGGGCACACATGAACATCACCCCATCCTTTCCTCACACACACACACACACACACACACACACACACACACACACACACACACACACACACACACACACACACACACACACACACACACACACACACACACACACACAGACCTCTGCTCAGCCAGATTTATTGTAAATGTGACACACCAACATGATAATGACAGAAATGGACTCCTACAGTACTAAGACCACAGGCCAGTCATTTTCAACAATGAACATTGTGTGCACTGTCTCACACACACAAACTCTCAGTTCAACCAAGTCCACAAACAAAAATATAATAATTTACAATAGCGTTTTTCTTTTACTATGCATGTTGCTTAGTGGGACTTCTGGGATTCCTTGCCTTGAACAATCCTCTTCAAATCTGGCTTGTATTCCGTTGTTGCCACTCGAAGCAATTCTTTCACACGGGTGTCAGTCAGAACAGATCGATGCTTTGATTTCACGTGTTTCAGGGTAGAAAACACAGACTCGCAGACGTATGTTGACCCAAACATTGACAGTATCTTAAGCGCAGCCCGTTTGACATTGGGGTATTTTTCCATTGGCACACTTTTCCAGAACTCAATGGTCCCTTCCCTTAAAGCAGGTTTCAGCTGGTCCTCCTCACAAAGATCGATCATCTCCAACTCAGCCGCGGCCTCATCTGTGACTAGCGGGGCTTTCAAACAGTCCGTCTCCGCATTAAATGGGTCGACGAGGAACGTAATCTGTGGCCTTTTCAGTTGTAGATCGTGGAACCGGGTCACAAAGTTTTCATGCAGGTTTTCAATCAGTGTTGCATATCTGGCTCTTTGCTTATTCAGGGCGGCGCTGGTGACTTACCCGCTGGCTTTTAGCAGAGTGGGAAAATGCGTTAAATCTCCCTTTTGAATATGCGCCTTGAACAGCTTCAGTTTGTTGACAAACGCAAACACACTTTGCACCAGGTCAGGCAGCATTTTTAACTTACCCTGCAGGGTCAGGTTCAGTCTGTCCAAGTGACACAGCATGTCGACCAAAAAGGCCAGATCCATAATCCACTCGAGGTCCGAGAAACTGTATTTGCTTTTCTGCCTGACTTTTCAAAGTGACCAACTTGTGCTTGCGAAGTTCAGTCCCTTTTGGAAATTCCTGGTCGATGTTAGCATGGAGTGAGCTGTAGTGGCGCTGAAGATTTGGAGCTTTGAAATGCGCTAATGACGCCTGACATATCAGGCAGAATGGCTTGCCATTACGTTCAACAAAAAAATATAAACTCTCCCACTCTGTTAAAAACGTCCTGTGTTCATCTTCATATTTTCGTTTTGCTGTGCATTTTTTCCTGCCATTTTGAGAGCGAACTGGACACAAATTGTTTACTCAAATGATCTTGCCCCTACTGGGAAACTTTGCGGTATTTTCATCTCACGCACATGCGCGTTTGACAAAAATACCGTATTGAACTCAAGCGAAGCGAACATGCACATTAAAAAAAAACACAAACACTACCTCCAAGAGACTTACAACTGAATGTACTATTCTGTATATCCCAATTTTTTTTGGAGGGGTAATCCTGTCCTACCTCTCTGTCTAAAGTATTTGCAAAATCAATAAAAACATTTAAAAAAAACAACAACACAAACACAAACTTCGATATGAACATAAGAGCCGCATGAAACCAGGCAAAGAGCCGCATGCGGCTCGGGAGCCGCGGGTTGGCCAGGCCTGCTCTATACAAAGCCTAGACAGAGTGTCGGTGTAGTGTAGCAAACACAAAAGCTGTACGATCAATGATTGAGACTTTGTGTGAAGTCGTTAACACGACCAATCAATAAATCAATAGCTCCACCCAATACTTGCAATTCCTCCTTCCCCTGATCACTACTGGCTGTAAAGCCAATACTTCGAGCACAGCGCTCCACCGTAAGACTCGATTTGTTTATATTGTATTTGACATTTTTAGTATGTGTGTCTTGCTTAATGATAATTGCATTGAATAGCTTGGAGCATGATTGGAGGTCAAGGTTAGAATTCTAAAACTAGTTAGGGTTGTATTCTAAGTTAGAAGTTACTCACAGTGCTCTTAAATTAATTAGAATCAGAAAACCCAAGTTTTAGCTACACTTTAGTAAACATAAACTGTCTTTACAAGATTTGATCATTTTTGATTATTGCAATATGTCAAGAGTTTTGGTGGGTGCTCGTAGATTTATGAGCCTGACTATAAATTATATGGCAAGGATGAGACAGACAAGGGTGTGTATTAGATGGCATCTACATGTGAGCATGACAGAGATGGTTAATGACTTCTATGCATCTGCGGTCTATTGAAAATTGTTATAAGAGAGTCAGCATCATAAACTCTTAGGCTCCCAGGACATCTCACTACAGATTAACTGGCGTTGAAGGGCAGACTGGGAAAATATGAGCTTGCAAGGAATCCTGAATTCTGAAACAGCTGTATTTTGAGAAAAGTCTCTTCACCCATGACATAATATGCGTCTTGGGTGATATGGTCACATGAGGACAGCTTTAACTATGTCAGCTGAGATCTAGCATTAAAATGCCTCTCCCGTCTTCACTTGTGATCAGATCTCACAGCAACCCAAAAAATATGCAATTCCCATATGAGCGACTTTAGGAAGAAAACCTCCAACAGAACCAGGCTCAGAGGTGAGTGGTCATCTGCTCTGACCAGAGAGAGAGCGGAGAGAGAAAAGAACAGCATAGAAAGACAAAACTAAACATTATAAATACATTCAGACCAAATGCGTTGTTGTTTTTAACCAGCGGGAGGCAGCATGGCCTTCCTGTGCTTCGTCGGCTGAAAATTAAAACAATAATTCAAACCAACACCAGAGCCTTAGTTTCACACTTTATTATGACTCCGTTGGTGTGAATAAGTATGTACTTGCACAGAGGATGTCAGTTGAGTTGGGGGCCCTTCAGTGAGGCCCTAGACACATTCACATATACAATATTAGAAAAGCACGGCCAAATGTGGCCCAAAACACCTCCTAATGTGGTCAGAGTGATCGGATCAGGCACGCCTGTGCTTAGAGCTGTTTATTTGTGATTGGATCACATGACACATGTTAATGCCAGGAGTGCACAGGTACTGAGGCCAAAGCTCCAATCAAGGATAGGCAAAGATATGAGGATGACAGTGTGAGATTCCATGACGAAAAAGAGTGAACTGAGAAGTTTGGTTGTGGGTGAGGCGGTTTTGGATCAGCAGACAACAGGCAGATCCACGTAACAGATAGCTGTGGTTGGCATTTATATTTGTGTGAGGCTAGATACGACATCTTCATCATGTAGAGGTCACCTTAAGAAGCCAGTTTGTTTTATAAACTGTCAGCGTATTTACATAAACATGCATTACTTATTGCTAATTGTTAGTATCCCATGTGAATTTATAGCCACTTAGGATGATGAAGTAGACAGACCTCTTCATCCATTGTCAGTTTCTCATTAACAGCATTGGTTTCAGCGTCAGTCAGTTTCAGCGAAAACTTTCGTGACGTTCAGTGGTGGATCCACTCCCGCCACACTGCAGGAGTGGGCACGCCGGTGTCGAGACAAACATGGCATGAAATTATGTGCATTATAAATAAGGAGTTATCTTCTGCTAAAAATGTTTTTTAATGAGCTAGGTATGCAGATTAGAAGTACATATTAGAGTACACATGAAACTGCGACAGGCCAGTCTACCTTTTGCTAAGGTGTCAGATTAAGATCAGAATAAGATCATTTAAACATCTCCCGGGGGAATATTGCTGCCATTTAATTCCTCCCCTTTCCCCCGCGCGCACGCACACACACTGTCCTCAAAAGTCTTTAATCCCTTCACTTCTTCTTTGGTCCCCTGCCAATCCATTTCAGTGTCCTCTCTTTCGTTTTTGTTTTCTGCTTGGATTATATTTACTTATTTTGCTATATCTATAACTGCTATATACGTAGTCAATGCATTTTTAAGCAGATTGTTTGGGGCTAACAGATGAGGAAGGTCTGCATATTTTTACTGTATGACTATGTTTGTATCTTTAATTTGATGCATTTTAAGAAACATTAATAAGAGTGTTAGCACCACTGTTTAGTACATGGGTACTAATGCGCAGCAGGCTATTTGGAACAGACACTATTCTGTCTAAAATATGGAGGCTTATGGAAATATTTACGCCAACAAAAGCAGTAATTAAGCTCTGTATAATGGCTACAGGCAAAACTAATTTTATCAGTCCCTCCGCAAATCTGCTATTCAGTGATTCCACCAATCCCCACACTTTGCAAAACATTTAAATGTGTCCAGTGTTTACAATGCTGCAATTAATAATCCAATTCAAACCTCTAGTAGTAATCCAATGTCAGCTAAAATCAAACCTCTTCCCCAACAAACAGCTTCATTACTACAGTAATGTGTGTAGATTCTTCCCCCTGAGGTAGCCTCCACAGACCTTGCTTACTACAGCATCGTCCTTCAACAAACTCTACAGACTGAAATCTCAGCAAACCGTCACTATTAATATATAAAACCAACGTGTCTGCTTGGGAAGCTTGTCGAGATCATTTTACAGCCTTAGAAGAAGCACTACCTTCAAAATAGTCCTTTAAGAACATTACATGTCTTGTTTTGACTGCAACTAACCTGCAACTGTTCAAACTAACCTATAATGAAGTTATAATCATTTTTAAAAAGATCCTTTTACTTAAACTATATGATAGTTTAGAATTTGCATCACACAGGCTTCCATTTTAATCAAAGATATTTCCATGAGATTGCCTTGGTAGTGAATGTGACCTCAGACTCCCACAGTAATGCACACTGCACTGCAGATAGACTATCTGTAGGGAATTCATATCACATCCTAAATAAATTAATCTGACAGTGAAATAAGCAGAGTAGCTATCTGCACCAATTATAATGAATATTATGCATGAGATTCACGGGGATAGAGTGCATTGCTCAGTCAGTGGGGAAGCCAAATCTCCAGTGCAGTGTCCTCCTTGTTTGGTTCAAAACAGGTTTAGAATAATTGCAATTTGTAAAATACTGGCAGTACTATCCAGCAGAAGATTCCACTTATGAGTATTTTTACGTTTTGCTAAAGTAATGTCTTACCTTCGATGAAAAGGTTGAACACTTTTAATTAGGGACATAGAACTTCTTTGTATTTTCAGTTATATATTGTAGTCATATAGTGCAAGCTGATATTTTTTACTCATTCGTCAGGTTAAAATACAATATATGCAAATATGAGATTTCATTAAAATGTTAAGCTACTAATACGTTTTACCTGCTACAAAAGTCAATTCATAAAAAACCCAAAAACTTTAAAGTCACAGATAATTTAGTGTGTTATGGTAGACTTCATTGATGGTAAAAAAAAAACAATTAAGGTAAATTATTGAAAGACAATCACATCTGATTGCTCCTGTTTTTTGTTACAGTAATGGGGATGTGTAGTTTGGATGACTGAAATATACAGTGGGATTCATTAGAATTGAGCTGCTGCATATCATTGTGTTGCGTGTTCTTGAAAGGGACGGAGAGGTGGGAGGGGGGAGGGGGAGAAAGTTAAAGGGAAAGACAGTGGGTTCTTCTAATATCTTGAAACATATTTGAAGCAACAGCGGTCGGATGTCGTAGCTCCTGACTGGATGGTAGAACACTGAAATCACGATAGAGGCTCATTATACAGTTTGAATGCTTGCATTCTTTATCTGTAAGGGGCTGCACTGACTCACTGTCCCTGTCAACATATATATGCATACGCATGCATGTTCACACTGCACTGAGTGAAAAGTCACCTGCTCATCACAGAAAGAGCTGGACCTGCTGATCACAGTGTTTGTTTGAGGATCTCATCCACCGTCCCTCCTGTTTTATTTGCAGACGCTTTATTATTAAGCCTTTTTTTCGCCTTTTTGTTTTTCCCACAGTATTAACTTTCTTGCTGATACTCTCCTATATAATGTTTTGTTCTTGTCATATTTATATTTCTTAATTTCAATGGGATCATATTTCCTTTTCCTTTTGCGGTCGCTCTGTTTTCCAACGTTGGAATCACTTTAACACACGCAAACCCCTCATTTAAAAACAACGATTTACGCTTCATTTCAAGACGCAATTACTTTTAGTAAATCACCCGCAAAATAAATGTGGAAACTTTTGGAAGGAACACGCAATTTAGTACCTTTTATTTGAGATCTTAGCAAATCAGGCTCTAAGTGAATAAAATGGGATACACTCTAACAAGTGGCCAGCTGTTTTCTCCTAGAGCTCCATGAAGCAGATACATATCCAAATTTGTCTCTATTTCTTAAAATGCTGTTTCATGATTTAAACTCGTGGTAAACACTTCAGATCGGTTCGTGGCGAATAGCTGCAGATAAACTCTAGTGTGTGTTCTTGTGTATCTATTATACTACTTCCCTTTCCCTCTTCTGTCTCTATGCTTTACGGCTGTGATTTTTGAGGTGTGCCATACATTGCCTCCAAGTGGGCTGGAAATAATCGTGTTACACCGCTGAATGGATAAGCTGCAACAAAAGACTGTGCTACGTCTCTCGCTGTGTCTGCGTGCACACACACAGACACACGCACACACACACACACACACACACACACACACACACACACACACACACACACACACACCCCTGGGCTGCTACAACAGCTGGTAGATGTTGAAATGTTTACCCAGCGCACCAACAAAATGAAAAGAACAACAAGTGGAGAGTAAAGAAAAGAAAAGAAAAGGCATACGGGAGAAGGGCTTTTGAGGATTAATTGATTTAGTGTGGAATATGTATGAGACTGAGTCACTGATTTCATGTCCATAATAATATATCATGAAACAGCTTTTCTATGTCCTATTTTTGTCTTCAATTGAAAAGAAGCGAATCATTGACGAAATTGTGCAAGGTAATCCACCTGTGGACTCAATTATGGGCAGTTGGACATCTTACATCCTTTGTGAAAACAGTCACACACACACACATAAGCCTTTGCACAAAGATATATATATATATACACAGTTACAATGTCCTCATCCTGACCTCTCTTTCTCTGTGTGCTCCCAAACTGTCTCAGAGGAGTGCAGATAATTCCCTCATCGGTGCTGACCTCATTCACTGTTGATCCCACATCGCCGTTAATGCTTTCTGAGAGGGAATAAGAAGGAACAAATGCATGAAGAGACAGAGGGAAGAGGAGTCTGATGAATTTCTGTGGATTTTGAGGAATTTTAACACAAGCTCTAAAAACTCAAACGAAAAAATATGACATGACGTCGATTTACCAACAACAGAGGTGTTGCAGGAGTTTGAAGAAAAGAGGAAGAAGAAGATAAAGGAAGAGATGGATGTTATTTGAGAGGACAAATGAAGGGAAAGGGGAAGATTGATAAATTGGCCATCACACAAGTCCTCAAATAAACTGGACGATGTTGGCATTGTGTTGGATGTTGTCTTGTTGAGTGGAACTCGCCTTCCAGTCAATAGGATGTGAACAAGGTGACAAAATATAAGGAGGAAGGTAAAGGAACAGGTGGTGAAAAGAGGTGGGACCATGAGAAGTGGGAGACATGAAAGAGGTAAAGAAAAGAGGGAAAAAAACAAACATGAGGGGACAGGAGAAAAAGAGCAAAATGGAAGACATGGAACAAAGTCAAAAAGTCAATTCATTGTCCAATGATTTTTTTTTTTACTTTACACACTTCTGTGATTCATATTAAAGGCCCAAATACATGCTGGAAAAGTTGATGTGGGTGTGTTTGTGAAAGAGAAGATGCTTGTCTGAATCAGAAATAACTAACCTGTTTTCTTTTTCCTTCTTCCTCCTTTTTCCATCTGCCTCTCTCCTCTCTTTAATTTCAACTTTGTCCTCCCTTTCACCACCGACTCCCTTCGCAGGCGTCGCGCCCCGTGGAGGTGGGGTTCTGTGATGGTAACCATGGTCCCCGGCAGCCGCTATGTTTGCAGCGCTCACGCCAGAGAGGAAGACTCCACGAATGACCGCGAGGAGCGAATTCTAGCCGTGCTGGGCATTATCGGAACCATCCTCAATCTTTTAGTGGTCATATTTGTCTACATTTACACCTCCGTCACATAAACTCTTCTGCAAGACTTGAAACACGAGACATTTGCACTGTAGCCAACTTTCCCCCACACTGCCACCTTCGTCTTTAAGAGGGTTTGATTATTCAAAGTAAGCTCTAAGATGTGAGGATCACTGACAGTGGGTTCAGCTGGATGGTAGCCATATTTATCTACACCTGCATCATTGCTTATCCCTTAAGACAGCTCTGCTCTGTTACTTAAAGAATGCTGCCAATGACGGACCAGGAGCTACGAGTAGAGTCATGCATCTTCCCATTTTGCAACACAGCTTCTAATGTCCACATATCAGATGACTGCTGACAGCGTTTCCTGTCATGCATTTGTATGTATACTGAGGCATCACTCTGGAGTAACATATGACTCTGCAGACAGCTGGATTGGAGTTCTAAAGTGTCTTTGATGTGATAGTGGTCATACTTGACTGTACTGCATCTTCCAGTTTGTCACAAATCTCTGTCAAATTGTGTGGTTTCTGTTTTTGTGAGATTTAAGATCACTGCCAGTTAAACTTATCCAAGAGGTAAAACAAACAAGACACCTTTGGGTTAACTTGACCAAATTATTAGATAATGGGGGAGGGGGGGTTATCAATAGGGACCAAAACTGCCAAGTGAATTATCACAATTAACAGTGGGACCTTTGCGCCTATCTGGTCTTGAGCGCCCGTAAATCTACTTGAATAGAACATCGGTACAAATGTTCACATAATTAACCGCTACCATTTCTAAAAATCGATTTCTTTAGGTAGTTGAATCCCTAAAAACGTTTTACATGGACCTCACTTGTCCATACCTGAGCACACCAGAGGAGAGATTCCTGGCTGTGCTCGGAGTCATCGGCATCGTGCTAAACCTCCTGCTGCTCGTCTTCGTCTACATATACACCTCCATCTGATGGGGTGTGTCCGGACACAGCATCTTCTTCTCCATGTACTCCCATCAGTTATGAGATAACCTCCCACACCCAACAGCACATGCACCGAACAGCCCAGCGTGCCAGCGAGCGCATCGTGCAAAGAGCAACCACATACTGTAACCTGAGCACACCTTGGTTCATAGCTCATATGAAGGTTAAATGCTATTCTGGGCGGGCTTATACTCTAACAATAGTGGGAACATGGTGAGCAGAAGATGCCGATAGAATTTAAATGTAAAAGCAGCGATATGCCGAGCCAAGAGAAAAAGACATTTCATCACAGACTGCTTTATGATAACACTTTTTATGTGATCATTTGTGCCCTACGGTTGGTGTTTTTATAAGACATTACTCTCATACATCTGGATCATGAAATGTTTACTTACGCTTATATTGCTATAATGAAATACTCTCTATCACGCTTTGACCAAAATAACTGATGTAAAGACTGCCATCTTTGAAGTAATTGTGTTTACTCTACATGCTTTGTAATACTGAAAACACAGAGACATGAAACTGGATGATTCCGTCTGTGCAGAAGCTCTGCACATCGGCTCTGTGTGTGCTTGGTGCCGCAGAATGAGGGTGTATTTTCTAGGGTCATGTTTCTGTGATTGGATGTGGAAGCTAGTGACAGAGCAGCCTCAAAGAGAGCAGAGCAGGAAACCGAGACAACGTCAGATAAATCCAAACAGTGCGCGTTTGCAGTGCAACCCAAAGGACCACAGGAGTGACAAAGACATCAGGGAGAACCCGAGTGGGTTGTCGGAAAAAAGAGGGCATACAAGCTCTCTACAAGGCCTCGCCATCTGTCTCGAAACTCATAAAGGCACAAAAAACTCCATGGGATTTGGTTACGACACATCCACTGGAGCTGCATGTCACTATGGATACGATTTTAGGTTTAAGCACTGTGTCTGTAACAGAGAAGCAAACCTAACTGCTGCTGACAAGCGAGCGGGAAGGACTGGCCTGAATCTGCACTTCATCCTCATCATTCTCTTCTCCACCAACAAGCTAACGCCAGAGAAGACATAGTAGCACCGAGGTCTCTGCTGTCGTTTCACAAAGCACAGGGACAGTTTGTTTTGCAAAATGAATGACCAGCAGGTCTGACTGCTCACTTATCCTTCAGCAATTTTACATGTTGGCTTGTGTGAAAAAGTGTTGACATTTTGACAATTATTGCATATGATTCCTTGTTACACTGTGTATGAATGCTCTTAGTTTTAGTGCCAATTTATCAAGTGTTTTGTTTGGAAAATGTTGCGGATGATAGTTAAATGTTTGGTTCTGGTAACCACGGTCTATTTTAAGAAACTGTATACGATCCAGATAAGTAACAGGTGACTACCACTTGCCTGTTCAAATAATTTCCATTTACTAATGGTTGGTTTAAAAAAAAAAAAGTAAAGAAGAGGCCTCTAAAGATGACATATTTCCATTACCTGTAATGCTTAAGTAACTTGCAAAGGGACTTCCTCGTTCTCACCTTCTAACTCACACATGTACACTCACACACCTTAGCCACCATGTCTAACCCAAATCTTTATATAGCCTTAATCTGGCTAAATTGGAGGCTTGTTTAATTACCTGGTATTGTTTGTTTTCCTCTCCAATATGCAATCAATGGAATTTATGGCCCAGCTACGATAACAAAAACCTAAACTGTAGTGAACCACATTTTTTCTTCAACCCTACATTTAAGTCATAAACCCCGTAGAAAATTGAGAACAAGCCAGAAAGTGCTCACTTTAAAAAAAAAAGTCCTTGTATAGAAACTAAAATTGGTCCTCACAAAGATAGAAATATAAAAGCGCACACACTAGCTGCATGTACCTCCCTTCAAGACTTTGATTATTTATGTATGTATATATATATATATTCAACACAGATCATCAGATTTGACTGTTAGCATACTGAGATTGATGTGACTTGCCCATTTACTACCTGTCACATCCAATATCTTTACAGCACAGTTTGTTGAGCAAAATCCATTTTTAAGAGTGCACCAAAGCGCAGTACAAGCCACCTTTGGTTTGCCAGACATCTGCTTCCAGACTGTGACAGTTCAGGCAACAGCGATGCAGAATATCTGAATATTCTTTGAAATACCTAAAAGTGCTGGGGCTATTTTTGAACTGCGCTGCCTTGAAACGGTCACAGGATGCTCCCAGACAAACAACACCAACAACTACGCTGTTACCTTTTTTGGGTAAAAGCAAAGGTTTTACAGTAGTGCTTTCTAATTAAGCACCCTTTTCAAAGGGCTTATAGATTGTAACTACAGGCTTTATTAATGGTCAATGATATCATTTATAATGCTTTCGAGATCAGTTAGAAGGTATTAATACTCTCTCATTTTTGGTTTACCTGGTGTTTATCCATTAGTATCACTTTGTAGGAAGGCGCACCTTTGTAATAGTTACACATCCTATTCTATTGGCTTAAATCATTAACCCAATACTATTTATAAAATGATGACCAACATTTATAATGGCATTTTTTTTTACCAAATAGCAACAATAGGGATTTCACACAAAGCGGCAGCCATAATTATGAACGATGTGTTTTTAAAAATAATTGAGCAACAAAACATTTGTAAATAATGTATTAACAATAAATACAGCCATAGGTCACTACTTATTGACCCCTTTTAAAGAGTGCCTAATTGAAAGTTGCACTAATTTTACCCGTCTGAGTTTTCATAAGTGTTAAAAGGAAAAACATTTTAGAATGAAACAAGTGAAAGACATTTGTTTTCTGCCAATATTTAATCTTTTAATGCAAAAAAATATTTAAATGAGTACCCCAGAGTAGTTTTATTAGTTTTTCACTTGAGTATTTCCATTCCATCCTACTTTTTATTTCCTCTACACAACATTTTAGATGGTAAAATTGTACACTCTCCCCACTAGATATATTTGTAAGCTTTAGTTACTTTTCAGATGAGGATTTGACACAATGGATAATATAACAAACTTTTAAAATGCAACACATAGTTAAAAATAAAACCATTGGCTTCAAACCTTTGTGGCATCTGACATCTTACAAAATTCAGTGTGTAGTCCAGACTTCTCACATTGTGTCATTTGAATAAATATTCAAATGATCCAATATTTCTACAGAAAGCAAAGAATAGAGAAAATAAAAAAACAGGTTTGTGAAGTTTTTTCCTCTCCTAGTAATCATCTAATGACCCGTCAGATTTATTTGGTGTCCCTGGATTTAAAAGTGGATAATAAATAGTTCAAACTTATCTACTTTAACTACATTTTGCTTCTAATACTTGTACTTAAGTAGTTTTTTTTTTTGAATGCAGGACTTCTACTCATAACGGAGTGTTTTGACTTTGCTGTATTGGTACTTGAATAGTTCTTTCACCATGTATGGTCAAGTTTGCAGTTGCAACCAGTTTAAACATGACAGACTCATTGCTAAGTGGACCAATGTAAGGAAAGAGCCTAGAGGGTGAATCACGGCCATCTGCTGTCCCAACAGACACCCAGCGACCTCCTCAATGTACGTACGTACACACACACACACACACACACGACAAGCGCTCTATTTGTTTTTTTTACTAGTGCTATTCAAACTCTTACTAAGTATCATATCATATTATAGAAATAGCCTTCAGTGGTAGAGAAAAACAAGTGGAACTCCTGACCAGTGACCCTGGCAGATTTTTATTACAAAACACTAAAAGCCATGTTCAGATGGGTAAATGAGTCGGAGCCAGTCAACGACTGTTAAGCCAAAGCAAAGACCGATTCTCATGTTTTTCCATGATGCATGAGCACATTTGTTAGAGCACACTGGACACGGGCCGCCTGACACTTCACACGAGAAACTAATGTGAAGGATCCCCGAGATGGCTTTTAACGTTACTACAGAGCAACCCAGCTGAGAGGTATGGAGTTATATTAGAATTTGGCAAAAATAAGTGCCTGAAAAACCAGCTGATTTGTGCAGGAAGATTGGATGGTTCTGGCCATTTGGACAAAACGCATTCCAGTTTTTCTGCATTAGCGCGAGCACAACTCGACCCAGAGAAAAAGGCTGAGAAAGGCATGCATGAAAAATGTTCGTTTGTTTCAAAGTTTACTTTTCATTTAACTGCTAATTATTACCTGAGCTGACAGGACCAGTGATTCACACAACAGGTGTCAGGATAGACTGAGAAATGATCCATCAGCCACAATTTGTGTGACATGGTGATTTACTGACAGTAGCTGCTGGTCAAGAAACTTCAAAGAAGGGAGATATCAAGAATAAATACCCCACTGTTCATGTTTTCTTCCATCAGCAAGTGATAACAGTCATATTGTCAAATGAAATAAACTGTGTCCCCAAGAATTCACAATGTTATGCTAATTTCTGATGAAGCTGATGAAGAAAAGGTTTGATATAGCATTTGAGAGTTAACATTGAAAATATGTTTTGAGATCTGTTGTTCTTTAATGTAATGTTTATGTATGCAGTATATTTTATGTATAGTTATGAAAATGTAAATAAAAATGTAAAATGCGACTTTCAAAGAGTTTCATTCTCCAGCTCTATGTAGCCTACGGCTTTGATGTGATATGATTTTAGACCTCCGACCTCTCGAATTAGATTTGATAACACGGTAATATCTCTACAGTGCATTCCTCTCTGATGAAAACTAAAGGGGACGAGGCACCACACATTACACAAAAAAGGTCCATGTATGGGGTTCAGAATTAATCAAAAAGATTGATCTAAAAGGGAAAGACTGCAAAAACAATTTAAATGCAAAAGAAATGCAGGATAGAATACAAGTATGATCTTTATATCTGTAATTTAATCTTTTGAGTCCTATATTCCCTGATCTAATGTAGTTTTTCTAGTTGGCACCACCCAGGGTTGTAGTCTGGATAAGTGGAATAAGATCTGGTGAAAAAAGATTTAATTAAAAAGCACCTGGATTTTTCTTTTGGTTTTGATTCCAATTTTAACCTTCAAGTGTCAAAACTAATGTAAATATCAAATCTGAGGTTTGTTTTGAGGAATTTGTGTTGTAGCTAGTGTGGTATCGTTTATGTACACAGATTTAAAAATTAAAAAGGGGGCTTATGTAATAATTTATATAGTTAGTTGTCTCGCTGTTATTATCAACATTTTAATTTTTGTCGTGAATTAGAATGTGCAGATGAAACACATTTCCAGTTTTCGTCTTCATACTTCACTGGGAATCGCTGCCCTCGTGACTCTTGCCTCAAAGCAATTTCAGATAGTATGAAAGTACGTCTTTCCAGCTGACAAGATAATCAGGGGCCATTGTAACTCCTCCAGACTCTTTTCCTATAAAAGGAGGATCTCAAGACTAAAATCTAGTCTATTTGTGTACATTTTCACTTTTTATCAACCAGATCCAACTTGATTGCTTGGTACTGTTGTTCCCTTTAGCTCCTCCGTGTTTTCTTTCCTTGTGTTTATTCTTCTGGTTTGTGGGTGGGATGCATCCTAATTCCATCTCATCTTGAATGCACTAGCAGCCACAAAACAAGGTTATCACCCAGAGAGCAGCACAGCTCTTTTAAAGTAGTGGCTTTGGCAGACCTGTGTCGTCGTGTGCAGCCATGTTCAGCCAGCCATATAAACTAACAGCGTGTCCTCAGGCGGCCCATGAAACAATCACTGACCTGGCTAATATGGGTGCTGCCCTCTGTGCGCACGCACGCACGCACACACACACACACAAATGCATTTATGCACACAAATACACTCATACACACCAGCACGTGGTCTCCAGCATAGGTCTGACTAGCTCAAATGTACAGTATAATCTAGTAAAGTCTAATAATCTAGTGTCTCTTTCATCTCTTCCTGTTCTATCTTGTCCCCTGCGCTCACTGTACCACAAACATTTAAGCTCTCTCCTCGGTGCCTTCGCCCATTGTTTGCTGTGTTCCTATTTTAGTCTTTAGTTAGTTTGCTAGCTCAAGCATGAACCCCATCCCTGACTGTGAGCCTGAAGCCACTGTCACTGGAACAAGAAAAGATGTTTTATGTAAACAGTAATGTAACGTCCTACTTGCCTGTTGAGTGTAACAATTCTCTTGGAAGTTCACCTGTCCTTGAAGGTAACATACCCAATGAGTCATTGACTTTTTGTTTGCTCATGTTCAATGTTTCTAATCTACTTTGGATGCACCGAAGTTGCGGTTTCATTCATGGGCTACAGTGTGTCTGCGAAGATCCAAGTCATTTACATCACATTTCACTTTCAAACTGAAGACCATTCACCACAGATTATAGCAAGGAACAAAATTGTTAACTAATATGTTCACTTGTCAAACTCAAACTAAAAATCTCTAATACCATTCATGCCAAATAAGCACCTTGTTTAATGTATGCATGTGTTACATGTATGTAATGTATGTTGAAACAATAACAATAATGAATAAAAAGGGAATTTCATTTTCCCATAGGTGTGTAAAATTAATTTATCAAATGACGATTCAAATATAGGGAACAAGTCAGAAAATGTATCTGAAACACTACCAGGAAAAAGAAAGACAGGGTGGCAGCGTCATAACATTTCGCGTTTTTTGAATAAAACTACAAAATTCAAACTTATTACTTCGTCCCGGGCTGCTGGCTGCATGTAGCTTTTAGAATTGACTTTAAATGTATTTATTGATTGCTTTGAAAGCAGTTCATGCCTCCAGCTACACTGAGGAGCCTCCACATCTTTACAAGCCCTCGTGCACCCTAAAGACCAGAGATTACTTTGCTTTTGCCATCAGTTACGGGGCTCTCAAACAATCTACCTAAGTAATACAGACTTACCGAGTCACTTTCTTCTTTTTAAAACCCATTTTTACCATTCTGCATAGCTAAAGCCTGCTTGCCTCTACTTTCTCATTTGTCTGTTTCTGTTGATTTTTACCTCATTTCCCTTTCTTACCTGATTTTATCTTTGAACTTGTGATGTCCCCAGATGATGTGATTATAAAAACTGCGATACAGATTGACAGAGTTATTCATATCACTTACATGACAGTTTTTTTTTTTTTTTTTTTTTTTAAGTTGACACATCTACTTTACAATGTAGTATCAAAAACAGTAACATTTTTCCTTCAAGGAAAAAGAACGGCATGTTTCTAATTTCTAATGCTGTATCAGCATATTTCTTTAATAATACAGTAAGGAGCCATAGGAGTGAGGGAAGGATGTGGCAGTCAACATTATCATCATCATCACTGGGATGGTGCTATTGTTTTTCTCCCTGCTTATTTTGATGTTGCAGTCTTAATGGTGTTTTCAGTGTTTGCCCTCATTCCAAATTACTTATCACTCGTGAAGCCTTTAAAGCCTGCAGCTCAGTCAGCACAGCTGGGACTGATGGGTGCTCACACATAAACACATAAACAGCAGAGAGAGAGATAACAGATATCTGGGGATGCACGAAACGCTTCTTCAGCTGTAAAACTGGATCCTCAAATGAGGGTCGCAGCTTTTCATGTCTCGGGTCTCATTATACTCACGTTATCTTCTACTCACCAGAGTTCCTGATCAATTGATTTATTGCTTGTTTCCCTTGCTTGTTTTTGTTGAACCTGTTTTAAATGGGGGTTGACTCAACCGTGTGATCATTTAAGAGGATGCAGTTAGAGGTACTGTTGGACTGTTTTGCAATATTTGGAAGGGTGTTTTTGTCGTTTACCCTCAGTGAGAATATGAACCTTTGTGTGCATGGATTTATTGTTGGATTGTTATATCAGACTGCATTAGTATGAGGTGCAGCTAAGAAACTGCTTATCGGTAGACTTACTGCTTCTTACTTGGGGTCTGCATGAATGATACGACCATCCATCCAGTTTCTATAATAGCTGCATAGATTTGTCATAATTACATTTTTAGAAGCACACATACAGCATATAAATACATCATCCAAATGCTGATGAAGCGGAACTAATCAGACATTATCTCTTGTGATTATGAAATATTTTCACTCAAACCTAAAGCTGATGTTTTTCTAAATATTATACAGGCTAATCAGGGCACTGCATTGCACTGCAGTGTGTGTGTGTGTGTGTGGTGTGTGTGTGTGTGTGTGTGTGTGTGTGTATCTGCTCTTTTAAGCTTGATCATTTTTAATGAACACTGATGTAAAAAGGAAGCAATTTCTTAGACTGGAAAAGTAGAGTAATTTGACATGACAGGGGCTAGTAGTTTTAAAAACAACTTTGTCCCCATAAAGGGTTCTCTAATATTCTCCTTAAGCACACACACAGCATCAAATACAAAGTGGCGAATCTAATCCATCACACTAAAAGACAGCAATAATCATACATAAATCAGAGGGCATTAGTGATGTCACCGCAAAGTATTTGAGACCTCTTCACTTCCTCTTTAACGTTAACTCACACCACACAAACACACAGGCCAACGATAGCTTTCCCGACACCAGGGGTGGAGCAGTGATTTTAAAAGGTGTGGGGGTGCTTCAGGAGTGGGACATGAGCACCACAACAACCCCACCTTGAGCCCCAGCTCCAATCTCCACACGTCAAATAAAAGCAAACCTCATGCCTTTCTTCATTTTCTTCATGGCTGACTAATGTCATTTGACGCCTGTGTGAAGTTCAGGTTATACTCTCTCAGTGAGGTTGATGCCGGTCCTAAACAAGCAGAACACAGCCGTAACAGGGATGAGTAACGGGATGAGTCCATAGGTTTTAAGCTAACACAAACAGTTATAAAATTGAATGTCTGTCATCACAGATTGCGAGCTCGCTTTTGTTTCCTCCCAAAGCAGAGCTCTGGCAAGCCAATGTCACTGCAACTCCATTTCAATCACTACTTGACCTGAAAAAGGAGTCAGTCTTCTTCTCCCTTTTCCTTTTGTGCATCTCCTTGTATTTTGCAGAACAAAGCAAAACATAAATATGCTTAATAATGTCAAACTTAATGAATGTTGCAAGCAAACGAACACTTGCGCAGGATGCTGGAGATCTTCTCCTGGTTTCTGATAGCCACTGCCGTCTGCAGGGAGAGCGGCATGAGTCCAAGAAGATGCCAGCAGGTTTAACAAACTCATTCACAAGGCCAGAGGTATCATCGGTCCAAACCTGGAGACGTTTGAGTCAGTGTTGTATTTGGAACGACTGGGGTAGCTAGCTGGCACAATGACCTGGATAGCCAATTTCAATTTATGTTCAATGACTGATGTTAGCTCACACATCACATACGAAGACAAAATTACAGAAGAAACTTCTGCATTACTAACTAGTTAAAAAGAAAAGTGTCGTACCTCTACTCTGTTAATCCCTAATGTGGCACCACAGCTGGCAGCGTGTGACACGAGCACCGCTCCAGAACATACGCAGGTAACGTCTCCATACGTCAGCTGTATACGCTACCTTGGCCCGGTGGGTTGGTCAAATGGCTGTGATTGGCTGAATGGCTGTTCAATCAAAGTTACTTGACCAATAGGTTTTAATGTTGAGTGAACTGAGTTTTGTTTGCTGACTACAACGGGAAACGTGTGGGAGAGGGGAGGGGAGGGGGGGGGTGGAACATAGCCTGTATGATAAGTGGTGAAAATATAAAAGTAGGGAGGAATTAAGTGTACCGTGAAAGTGCGGGTGTCGCAACACCAGTAAGTCCCGCGGCTGCTTACGGCCATGCCTGACACCGAAAATTGTGTCTGGGCAGCTGAGCGGCTTCTTGGCCTTACGTGACTCAATAGGTCTGTACAGTTAGATGCACAACAAAAGAAAACTGCTGCCCTTTATTCTGTCTTTTATTACAGACCTGCTGTGAGTCTCCGGAGCCCGGGGAGGAAGAGGATACAGACAGAGGACTTTTACTCCAAAAGCAACCAGTGTTGCACACAGTCCTGCCAGTCATCACCACTGTGGATATTTGGATCTATTTGCTTTAGAACTGAACGGAATTGAAGTAGTTTTGATTTCTCTTTGAGTTTGAAAGGTGGCAAATGGAGCCAACACTGGAACCGAGGGATGACAGACGAAAGAGAAACTCCACGGAGGTAAATTAAAGTAGGCTATACAAATCTAACAAAAACTTTTTTCTGAGGAAACATCCCTCTTCTTTAATGTACAAATCTCCAAACTACAAAGATGATTTGTAGTTGTGTGTGTGTGTGTGAGAGAGAGAATGAATGAATAGAATGTATGCAGATTTTCACCTTAAGTGCAAATGGCAGAATAGAATAGATCATATTGATGTAATTAAAAATGAACTAAGCATAACATAGATTATAGTAGTAATCACACATACTCTATTTTACATATACTTACTCTATGTGGAACATAAATGTGAGGAGATGTGCCTCTTACAGCAAATGATGGAATAGAATAGAAAAGAATAGTACAGAATAACTTACTATCATGTGTCTATGAATTATATAACTTGTACTTTGTATTACATTAGACATCAGAAATACAGTATAATACACCCTTCACATGAATTGATTAATATAACAGAAGTAAATGTAACCCATATATTACCTCATATATTCCGCATGCCTTGTATTGGCATATGTGGCTATAGAATATAGAATAGAATAGAATAGAATAGAATAGAATAGAATAGAATAGAATAGAATAGAATAGAATAGGAGAGAAAAAAAAACAGGAAAGTTTTGTAAGTGGTTTAATATCTGAATCAATGGCGCCATCGGGTGGCTGAACTGTGTCGTGAGTCTAACTTGCTTTAAGCGCAGGTAATTCTGACTACACACTGTACACTTGTCTCTTTCAGGCAGCTGACTCTGTAAGTGTGCCTCCTAAATCGGCAAGATACAAGGTTGACCCCGAGGACATGTTTGGCCTTGTGGGAATTGTTGCCGCAGTTCTTAACCTGCTGGTAGTGGTGTTGGTGTATCTCTCCACCCCTGTCTGACATCTCTACAAACCATTCATATGGAAGGATTAATAACCCGTTATATGAGTGGAATTTACTGATATTGTTATTGTTGCTTTTTATTCAGTCTTATACAGATCACGTTTGTAGTTGTGTTTGTACCTGTGATTAGATTACCTTAAAGCTAAAGTCCTTTTCTATGAGATGGCAAAATTTAACCAATGTTGAGCAGATCTGTATGTTTGTTAATTTTCTGTGAATTCAAAAACATGACAACATTTTTGCAAATTGTGTCTATATTAGTATCAGATTACAGATTAAGTCAGTTTTGTATGTTTACACTTGTATTGTATTGAAAATTGAAAAACCAACAGAATGACAGACCATTATGTTCATACTGCATGTATGGTTCTCATTTGTTTGATGCAGTTTTGTGTAGTATTTTGTTAAAATAAATCTATATTTATAATAAATAATAATAATAAAAAAAAATCTTCAGACCTGTTTCGGTTATCTCCACATTTACTTCCATTAAAAGCATCAGGGAGCCATCAGGGCAGCTACCATGGCATTTGGCTTCTAGGAGTTACATTGTTGGAGACATAAAAAAAAAAAACACAACAGCTTCCTGACTGTCAAGAGAGGAGAAAAAAAAATGTGATTAGAACAGGAATCAGCCGTAAGAGATATTTGGCACTTTACATCATTAGATTTAATATATTTTACAGTTTTAACAGACGGAACAAAATGAACCAAAATTGGAATTATAGCATGTGAAAGCTATACAACTAGTACACCCTTGATCTTTCACAGATGATCAAAGAAAGCAGAGATAGAACAGGATATGCCTTATAAAAATCAGTCCAGACAATACTGAGTTAATATTTACAAAGAACTGCAAGTAAACATAGATAATGTAAATTTCTATATAGAATGTAAAGCAAAAGTGTAACTCTGAGAGGAAACTGCAAAACACGAGAAGGAAGAGTGTGCATGTTTTTCCTTGACTCCTTTAGAGGCATTACCTGACAGATAAATACATATTTAGTATGTGACTGTTAAATATACGCATCTATTTACATGCATAGGTATTGTTTGTAAATATAGAAGTTAAGCTCACAATCTATTTTGTCCAGCGTGAGTCCTGCTCTCAATGAAAATATACCCACACAGATGTTAAAACATCATAACATGTCCTGTCTAAAGTGTATCAATGTATTTATTTAAGGTGCAGGAGCGGTACAATTATTTGGATTATCGATGCATATATCAGGCAGTATTTGACAGCTGGTGATGATGTCAATCTTCTCGGACACAGCCTTCAGGTCGTCCAGGATTAATCTGATGCTGTGGGACGCGTTGATGATGGCACTCTGTGACGCGTTCAGCTGAGATGTTGCACTGCGCACCTTTCAGAAAAACAAATTCACACAATTGAAACAAAAGCCTACTGACGGAACACCTGCTTCGAATGTTATCAGCTCCAACAATGGCTGTTATTAGTCGTCATCTCTGTCATATTACTCTTCTCGGCGGGCCATTATCAATGAAATACAGATGTACGAAACTCCCAGCAACAGGCATACTGGGGCCTCGTTGTCGTGCCAGAAAGAATAAACCACTCGTGCTGTGACGCAATTAGTTTGTTTAGTTTTAGCGCCCCGAGTCAAAACGCACCAACGTACCTCCCTGCTGGCGCTGCCGTAAACCTGCCGTAGCGTCTGTCCCACGTCGGAATACAGCCGGCTGTTAGACTCCTGCAGCTTCTGCTGTAAGAGGGTGTCACCTGCACACAGATACACATACTGAACGTTGAGTGACTTCATTGTTTAGATTCCCATTTGATAAAAAGCAGCCAACTATATTTTTGTTGAACCGTGGACGCATTACGGACCTTCATGCGTGACGAAATAGTCAGAACCGAAGAGTCACTCAGAAGCTCTCTGAAAACTGTCGACCGCGTGGCAATCTCGATGGAGGCGGCTTCATTCATTCAAAGAATAAGATAATCCTCTCTGATAAAGACTGTGACATGCAATTGAGTGCAGGTAAGAACAAACTAAGTCGGTGGACCTTTGAGTTTACAGTAGGCTAATAATAATATCAACTATTAATGAAGCTTACGCGCAAGTTCATCTCTTCGCTCACGTTTTATAATCATTCCTCTGTGGGTGAACATGTGCTTTTCCTGCTGCTCTGTTTTTCCTTGCCATTTCTGCTTTCCCTCGCTGTCAAATCACTCGTCCATAATCTCGTCACCGCGATGTTTTTCTTATGATCTTTCTGCCCTTGATTTTGAGGCAATCAATTTCTCCTCCCTGTTCTTAAAATATCATCAATATTCTCCCTTTAATACCATGGGAAACTCCTCCTGCTCCGTCTGGTTTTCTGGGTTGTCCTCCCCCCATCTCCAACATCCATTAGGGAAATCAGTCTATCTAAATGGCCTCTCATCAGTGATGCGTAATTGCCAAAAATGTGTAATACATCTGTCATTACTCCAATAAATGGATGTTCGCTCCCAATGACCTCTCCTTATTGAACGAGTACTGCCAGCAGTCCTCACCGTGTGGCCTGTGTGAGGGGCTTGGCCTGTCTTCCACTATGGACTGCATATCCGGGTGGTCTCTGACAACAATAAGAGGAGGCAGGTCTCTCTTCAGTATCGGAGTGCTCTCCTGGCCCGCCGCAGAGGCTCGGCCAGCCGGCTCCGGCTGCGGCTCCCCCTCGCTGTCTGTTTCCGACGCCTCCCCTGCAACCTGAGAGCATCCACGGACAAATTCAAGTGTGGAGATATTGGTTGACGTTTATACACACACCCCTTCCTTTCCAGATCACTCTCAAACACACACACACACACACACACACACACACACACACACACACACACACACACACACACACACACACACAGAGCATCATGACTTACAACACTACCTTAGCTCCGGTCGAGGATATTTGGGGAGCAGACAGTGATGTGATGTAGACTTCATCATCAGAGTCCGTTTCAGACGCTTCGCCCTGCACCACGATCTGGTATCTGCTCGACATGCCTGCACAAACACATACAGCCAAGCAAAACCAAACGTCGTCAGCCACACTCACTCACCGACTGGATAGTTCATATTGTTTAAATAACAGTACACATTAGTAACTGCTTTGCTGTCACACTGATCTTATTTAGGGAGAGAATATCATACAACATAATCTTTATAGTGGTTTTACGCAACGAAATAGACGCAAAAAGAGCCAAACCTGCCCTGTAGTGTCAAAATACAAATCACATGAGCAATAAGGAAATAGCGTGCTCTCCAACAGCCAATCCGATCTCAGCTATCATGTCATGTGACACATGACGTTTCCTTACGCGATTGGAAGACACCCGAGCAGGAGTGTGTTTGTATCTTGCCGTCGGCGTACGCCAAAGTTTAGCGCAATTTGTGTGGTAGGTTTCAGGGAGGGTGGCGGCCAAGAGCCTTGTTGTTGGTGCTGAACGTATAACGTCCATGCATGTCTTTGTTTGTCGTGGCGAAAAGCCAATCCGGGCAGGCTCCCCGCGTTAGCTGGTTTAGGTGGGTAACTCCCGCTAACGCCGCCTGCGTAGTTTTTTTTCCCTTCAAAGAACGCGCCGGTGTAGATATCCAGCGTCCCCGCAGAGGCAGGCTGCTTCAGAGCGCTGAACATTTGACAGGTACGGTCAATTTCACGGTTCACTCCGTTGGATTTATTCACATTAAAGATGCCTATCGTTGACGTACATGCGTTGTTCCCCTCCTCCTCCTCCTCCCTTCCCTTCGTATACTGAAATAGGACAAACCAGCTGTCACGGCTTCAATCGTGTTGCTTAGCAAACAACACAAACGCGCTAAAGATGTCGCCGGCTAACGCTAAACACGGTTTTCACGCGTCCTGCTGGTTTCGTATTTTGAGGCTCAGAGAACCAGGTTCGTCGACGCTGCTTTTGTTTTGGTGTTGCAATTGGCCTTCATGTCTCCTCTCTGTGTGTTTTGTCAGGAATGGCTGACGAGGCTCTGTTTGAATTCCTCCACATGGAGATGGTGTCGCACGTTTACAAGGAGCAGCAGTCCAGTAAAGGAGAAATGGACAACAAGGTTCGTCCACGCAACCGCCGATGTTGTTATTGTGCTCTTCTTTTGTGGTTCCCAGTAAAAGTTTTAGGGTCCAGCATTGAGCTCGTCGTTACGTTATAATAGTGAAGCATCGACGCAGACTCGTGTTCACTGGTTTAAATTAACGACTTGCATCTCTTCTTTTCAGGACAGAGCTATCTGTATTTCTGTCCTGGAGAGCATGGGCTTCAGGGTAGGACAAGGACTCATTGAGAGGTAGATCTCACACACACACACACACACACACACACACACACACACACTCTCGGGTATGGTGAGTGTTTGGGCTGATGTTTGCTCCTTTCCAGGTTGACCAAGGACTCCCCCAGCTTTAAGGATGAGCTCGATATCATGAAGTTTGTCTGTAAAGACTTCTGGACGAAGGTTTTCCGGAGGCAGGTCGACAACCTCAGGACAAATCATCAGGTACAAATAAAAAAAAAAGTGCAGAGCGACAAAATGCCAGGCAATCTCATTTCTAAGGCACATCAAACGTGCCTGGTGGTCCCCGAGGTCCAAAGACCCTTTCGATTGTAGGAAAGCTCCAGTGTGATTTTAAGTACTGAAAATAAACTCGCGTCCGGCGCTGGTTACAATGTGTTATCGTTGTTTGTTACTCGTGTTACAAATGCACGTTTCTTTCCCACCGCAGGGTACCTACGTTCTGCAGGACAACAAGTTTGTTCTGCTGACTCAGCTCTCCAGTGGAAAACAGTACCTGGATCAGGCTCCTAAGGTTTAGAACGCAGTTTCACACACACTAACGGGCACTTCTGCTGCTTTTACATGGAAATCGAATAGAAGTAGGCGCTCAAGAGATTTAAATCTTGCCACAGCCAAAAGAAAACCCGAACTCCCCTCTTATTGCAGTGGAGGCTAATTCTTCTGTGTGTGTGTGTGTGTGTTTTCTCTCAGTACCTTGCTTTTTCGTGCGGTGTGGTGAGAGGAGCTCTGTGTAACCTCGGTCTGGAAAGTGTGGTGACAGCGGAGGTGTCCATCATGCCATCCTGTAAGTGTCATCAGAATACCAACCCATGAACCTCTTGACTACGAGAACGAGTGAGGTGGCGTAGCATGCTGGTGGGCTACAGATAGCAGCCAAACCATTGTTACTTGTGAGGTGTCAGAAAGGTCGTGTGGAACAAGTTACCCTCGTAATTATTTACGTTTTGGACGCATTTGTTCAGGGCTAAACAGTTCGCCTCTTCTTACATTTTCTCTTCTGCCAGGTAAGTTTCAGGTGGTCATCCAGAAGTTGTGACCTGATCGTCTTTTCCGCCTCGGTGCTGATGAACAGTGCCAAAAGAGAGAAGAGCAGTTTCCCGCTCTCCCACTGAGCGTCGCAACCACAGAGGCACTCGAACACAGAAGTGCACCGAGTCTGCTGAGCACCAGGTACGCCTGACAGGGCAAACAACAACAACAAAAAAAAAACGGGTTCGGCAGAGCTCACCTTTTACTTTTAGTGTTCTAAAATAGAAATACGATTTCTTTCCCTCCTTTTGCATCTTGATTTTGAACTCAAGAGGTCACTGCTCATTTGAGCTGAATAATGTATGAAATTTTCAACTTTAATTTGAGCAGAATAATTAGTGGGCGGCCCTGAGCGACCTCACCGGGCCTGGCCTTAGAGACGAAGTATTGACTGTCAGTGGCTGTGCATACAGTAATGTGAATGTATAGTAAATCACAATGCAGTGTCATCTTTGTAATGTGTTGCAATGTTTAGTCTGCAAGATGATAGGACTGAGTGCTAAAAAGGAAATAATTGAAAAAAAAAAAAAAAAAGTAAAAACAAAAGGCAGGATGATCATTAAAATCGAGGAGAAGACATCATTTTGGATGATATTTCAGGACTATCACCTGCTCCAGATGACGAATAGTGAGCCTACGCAACAGCTGGCACATCAGATTCATTACATATTTCTCTGCAGACACAGAGAAGTTGTATCCAGCTCCCGGTGCTGAACTCTGCCTTCGAGCAGATTGCCTTTAGGAGCTTGAGTGTTTCCTGTATGGTGGTTGAATTTCATTTTAAGGCCAAATGCAAATCTAGGAGGAATCGTCGGTGTAGGAATTTAAGTTTAACAAAGTTATGCAAATGCTTTTTGTCCAAACGTGAGGTGGAATAATACCGACTTGGTGCATGACTCTGTTTCCCTGTGGTGGTATCACACATTTCAGAGTCAACCCCTAAAACTGGGTTCGCAGGTTTGAATTTTTTTGCACGTGATGTAAATTTTCTCTCCTTTGTACAGCATTTGTATGTAAACATATAGTATTGGGATTTCCCAGCATACAGTATGCTGCAAGCTGTGTTGTAAAATATTTCATATGGATTTCTGGGTTACATTAATTAATGACATCTTTCTATGTACAAAAAATGAGTCTTAAAACTGTGAGGATGTAAATATGTGCTGTTTGCGTTATTTATTCAACCAAACATTTCTCTGAGTGAAATAATAAGAACACAAAACCAACAAGGTTGGCTGAGCAAGAAAAAAACACAACAACATAAACGTACTTCTCTGGTAAAAGCTTTTGCCTCCTTCTGCCACTAGAGGGCGACATAAAGCTATCATTACTCATCCGGCCTCTCCGCGACTGTTCTACCTTTTTTCTCTCAAGTCTCTGTAGTAACATAGTAAACTGATCCTCCGCAATTACCGTGTGTGTTTATCTGGCAGCACTTTGGTCCTGTAGCTGAACAAATCTGTGTTTACTGTGCCATAAAAAATAAAACACCCCGAGTGATGTTTTGTAAATTAAATCATCTTTAAAGCCAATTTTATTTGTAATAATTTGTGAAAACACAAGATGTGTGCATATCTTTTGCACACCATTTTCCATTTATAGTGTTTGAATAAATACTTAAAAAAAAAAATCTGTTTTCACATTTCTTACCTTTCTAACAAAATAATCCAGATTCTCATGTAACACAAACTAAATCAACACTTTCCCATCACAGCGAAGAACAGAATGCACATTGAATAGAAATCTTAAGTTATAACTACTTTGCTTTTTTCCTCTTTTTTCTCACTCTTGTATATAACAACCAATGTCCACTAGAACCCAATGTTCCATCTCCCATCATTCCTGCTTAGATCACTGACATTGCTTTCTATTTTTTGATCCATATCATGAGCTCGGTATTAAGAGGGTCTCCTCTTTATGTGTTTTTCGGAGATGTTCAGTGTCAAAGCTTTTGTCCCAGCAAGCTAAACTGTAACTAGTTTTTACAATAGGTTCAGCCAAGGTCAGTGAAAACCATCATCAGATTTGCTCCCATATTTGTTCTGGCACCACACTGACATTATTGCAGTAGTTGATAGATTATAGAGCTCATTCTGGTTTTATTTCTGTCTCCGCTCCAATAAAGTACCCTCTTACTGTGTCCCAGTATTTCACTGCCACCGGTGTAAATGTTTTACACAATAATGGTCTTTACATAAAACATTATCCATTCAGCGTGCCTCTGGCTCAGGCCTGGGGGTGGTGTTGATGCTAATTTCCATAATTGCTCTTACTGCTGTGACAACAGTCATTACTGTCATACAACATGGTTTTCATTTCACTGTACAAGGAGAAATTCAAGCCTCAGTATTTCATTGAATATTTGATATGACAGCTTTTACCATTAATGACAAAATGAGGGTGGAATTTATTTATAAAAGGGCAGTCTGGGACAAAAATCTGCTGACTAGCCAACTAACGTAGATCTCCTCTTACACGCATAAAGTTGAGGTAACACTAAAGTAAATCTACACGTCCTTTCTTGTTACAACACAGCGGATGATACACAGGCAGATGTTCTTAAATAAACTTAAATGGCTGATGAAACTGGAAGAAGTTAAAGAGAATGACACGGACTGCATCTTTTACACAGCAGTTTTACACATTAAGGGTTTATTATGGAAAGCTCTAATGGACCTGTAAAAATGTTTATAAAAATGACTTCCTGCGGCTTTCTAAAGTCCCACAGGGGATGTCATTGGGGTTATATTTGTTTGCATTTGAAGACGACATATTATTTACAAAGAGCGTACGTCACATACTGGTCGCATGGAGTTCGTGAGGGTTCTATAAAAGAGTTGTTGTTGGTTGCACGAGGGGAAGCGTTTTTGTAGCCTTTCGAGGGACTAAAATTCAGGATACCTCAACTTCTGTTGCATCACTTTTTGACAATTCAAAAAGTCCCAAAACTTCATGGAATTACAATACTACTTTTCTGGAGTACCCTTTTAATATATTCTTAACTCTATTGGCTTAAATTTTGAGTAGGCACTCAACTGGAACTGGGTTATGTTGTTACTTTATAGAGGCCCCCTAAGACAAGAGTACTTGAGCTTAAGAGTTCAAGAAAAGTTAAATAAGATCCCTGTTTATAGGGCCACCGCCTCTCTACCCCTGCTGATATGCATAGTGCATCGTAGGTGACAGCAAGATGTGTGGTTTGGGCCTTTTATACAATTGTAGGAATGCTGTGAAAGAAGAAAACAGTCAGAGAAACTGAGTTAGGCGTCTCATAAATGTGCAGCACCTGACTATAGCCCACACTTTTGGCCCATTTGTTGCAACCCATTAAACACTTAGGCCAAATCCTCTCTGGAAAGAAGGGTGGGGGGGGGGGAATCAGGTGGGATTAGAGAGAAAGAGCAGGAGGGGGGTAGAATTGTAGAAAGTTGGTGGAGGAGGAGATTGAGAGAGAGGAAAATGAGATGTGGAGAATGAAGAGCCTCTACAGGAGGCTGGAGGGACATGAAAGGTAGAAAAGAGAAGTTTATTAGAGGTTGGGAGGAGTCGGGGGGGGGGGGGCGCAAAGAGGGGTAGCAGTGTACGGAAATAGGACAAATGAAGAGGATGTGGTGAGGAGAGGAAAGACTGAGGTTGAGAGAAGTTCTTTGTACGTGTACCTAAATGCCTCAAATGGTATGAAGGGAGGGAATCTGGCGTCCGGTTCTGCACAGTAAAAAAAAAACAACAAGAAAAAAAAAAAACAAGGACGGATGAAGGTGAGAGTTCAGCAACAGCTGTTTTGAGCTGCTCTACACGGCATCGCTCCCCTTCCTCCTGCTCTACCCTGCATCACAATGTCACCCAATCCACTCACAAAGGGGAGCGGTGAATGGCGGGCGGGCGGGAGGGAGGGTGGAGGGGGAGGGCGAGGAGGGGGTTGTTCAAGGGCTAGAGGAGGGAAGAAAGGAGGTGTTGGGGGTGTGCGGGTGAAAACCAGCATTCACTCTCTCAAATTGATGACTTGCTACAATTCAGTAGCACTGTCCACACACACCGGCTGAAGTCTTTTGTAGTGTGAGAAGTTGAGAGAGACAATTGATGTGGGTTAGGTTTCCCGAAAGCAACTGACCGGTTCGTAACGGGCAGAAACACGTTAAAATCACTCGTTGCCATCGTTGTTTGAACCCTGACAGTTTGCTATTAATCACTGAATTACAAACAAATACTAAAATCAGGTTTAAAAGTACCCTAAATAGTAAAGATTTATCATTCGTCGCTTATCATGCGTTCTCGAACAACTCGGAAACGAGGAAAATTCCAACCTCTGAGTGGGAGAACGCCTGTCGCACTAGCAGGGAAGTGAGAGGTTTTTAAGAGCTCTGAGAAGTGGGTTTGACGTCACTTGAAATAGCCAGATCTTGATTAGCCTAGCCTGCCTAGTTTGTTTGCCGTCTTTATCTCCCGAGGTTGTGAATCTCTTTTCTGTAGTCTCACAGCAGAAATGCAGCATGTGGTCGAGGGCCTGCCATGTGGCCACTAAGTGAACTAAGTGCATTTCCTGCATTATTTGACCCCTCCTGTTAGGTTGCTAAATTTTGTTAGCCCGTGTGGCTTCTAGACGCCGTCCACGTTGCCATCGCCTAGCAACAGTTTTTATGCCTTAACCACGTGAATGCCAAGCATGGGGTGCACACAAGCGGCAACCAGCAGTGACGTCACCCATCGGTTTGTGAATGTCCGTTATGAAGCCTGGAGTTCGGATTTTGGCGATCTTGCTGGGGGGAGGGGGGAAGGGGGATCTGACTTTCCGTCCCGTCCACTGATACCTGACTGCACCACAGGCCTGTCAATCAAACAGGCTAATTTTCTAATTATGATGGGATTATTTTCAGATGGACGATAAGAAAACTAATAAGGAGGAGCGACTTTAACTAACAACACCGAGATAACTGGTGGAGACATTTTATTGACTGAGAACTCTATGAGACGAGTTGAATGGGAGTCTATGGAGCCGGAGACCTTTTGGAGCCAACCTCTAGTGGCACCCGGTGGTATTGCAGCTTAAGGCACTTCTGCATTGGCCTCACTTTTCAGACTCGAAAGCTAAGTCCACTTTTATATCCAGTCTGTGGGGGCACACGACTTCCCATGATGTAACCACCAGCTCACGAGCTCCATTTGGACGCAGCAGAAGTTAACGTTGTTGTGTTGAATTATCCTGTTCGATCTTAAAAGCTTTGACAAAACTCAACCAATACTGACCAGCTTTTCTTTGCACTTGTGTGTTTTATTCAAAAATTAACTGCAGTAAACACTACATAAATAATAATAAACTAAAGCACTAAGTCTGACTGACTCAAAAGGCAGGCTTCAGAGCAATCTGACTAATCTCAATACAACCAGGTTGCTATACTTAATATTCATGATCTCGCAGGATGACGCCCACTTTCACCTTCTCAAACTGTCCTCCTTTATCTCAACTTCTTATTAACCGCATGTTTTCTTCTCCTGTGGTTAGCTTTTCTTTTTTTTTTTTTCTTCCCTTCTCGCAAACTCCTTCAGCTTCCTCCAGTCATGCATAGGAAGTGAGATGCTCTCTCTCACGCACACACATAAGCACAAACCTCGTCTCCCAGGGCCATATGTTGACCCGCAGTGGACCTGAATACAGCCATCTGCCTGCCTTTCCTATGTCCCACAGGGCAAGGGTGTGGGAGAATGTCTGTAGGACACAATGCTGCGCACGCGCGCGCGCGCACACACACACACACACACACACACACACACACACACACACACACACACAGAAAGTGTACGAGCACACACTTGTCTTTAACCGCTTCATGGCCACTAATCACTCCCAGACAGCCAGCCCATCTCATGTTAACAGTGACAAGATAATAGGCCGTGTGTGTGTGTGTGTGTGTGTGTGTGTGTGTGTGTGTGTGTGTGTGTGTGTGTGTGCGTGCGGTCCGTCCCCTGGAGGGTCAGCCATGAGGATGCATTTGAAAGCCCTGCCCTCTCATTTTAATCATTCACATTTGTCTTTCAGGGCAGGCAGTTTTCCTGTTTTTGATTTTTTTGATTTGGTGAAGACAAAAGTTTTGCTGAATGTGGCATCAGAGATAACAGATGTTCACTGAATAAATATAGTTTGTAAACTAAACTAGGTTGTAAGGCGAGGAGCAAAGTAAAAGGAGGGTGGATGGAATCAGCGAAGGCAGTGAGGGAGAAAGGAACAGAGTGGGTACCCAGGATCGGTAAGATTAAACCCCAAACAAAAGACTTCTTATCTCTACATGAAATCTTAGTGACACACACACACACACACACACACACACACCCCTCCTATAGCACAGTCGCTGGGACGGGCATGACGGGACAAACTTGCTTAAATCAGTTTGATTCACAAATTTACAGTCAGAAAATGCTAAATTGCACCTGAACTTTTACAGTGTGGAACTGAGTGCATTTCTTATTTCTAACCTTTAAGACTTCACTTCAGCCTGCAGTGACATTTTAATGGTTTGCATTTACCAAATTATTCATACAGCTTCCTGCTGCTTTTAATCAGGAGACTTGGAGGAAAAAAAAAAAGCTGAAGTATCAAGATTTTTACTGACTAATGAGGCAATCATTAGCAGTGCTTACACATTCTTCCTCGACCTCGAGATCAAACAGTGTGATTCATTTTCTGCTCCCTAGTGCAATTTAATCATAGACATATATATGAAGGAAACACACTTGTCTAATTAAACTTTTGGGTGAAAATCAAAGTTTCTAAGTGTTTAAATCCCCATGTGCACCCGCAGCTGTCCAGTGAAAACAATCTCCCACTCTGTGACGATTACAAGCTTAAACTAAAGGATTAAATGTTACTTTATTGTGTTCAAAAAAATTCAACCATGTCGCAGCCTTAAAAACTACACTTAAAAGCCCAAAACTGAATTGAAGTGTTTAGAAACACTGTCACAAAGCTTAATAACTGGACATCATTTTTGAAAAGCTGACATTTTACACATTTTTGCAAAATCATTTTACACACTGAGCGTCCGTACAGTTAACCGCAACAGATCAGGGTCATCGTGGGGGATGCGCTCTCGAATGACAAGCAGAAATGACAGTTCACCGGTTTCCTGTTTGCTTCCTTCCTTCCTGCACCCTGCATCTAAAATCTCAAACAGTTGCAAATATACCAGTCATCATAATATATATACACACACACGCGCACACACACCTATGGCTATCGTAACTTCTGCACTATTTAATGCAAGGTAGCAAAACAAAAAAAGATGTTTCAAACATGCTTGTGTACATTTCTCCTACGGAGGATTAAACAAAACCAAAAAGTCAGTTTAAAAAAAACAACCCAAAAACTTTATTTCCAGTACAAAAGAAGCAAAAGAAACCAAAATATATTAAACTTGATACAAGCAGTAACAACTCAAAGTCCTCTATAAATACGTTAAAATAAATTAAAGAAATTAATTTACTAAAGATTATCATCTTTACCACTAAACAGGCCTCAAACATGTTGATGAAAAGGCAATTTTAAATAGACAAGGAAGGAACAGCACAGTGTGGCTGCTCTTCTAAATCAACTACATCATGAACACACAAAACAGCCAGGTAACATTTCTAAAACACTACGCACACGTACCCTAACCCTACCGTACGCTGGATCTAGCTCAGTGAGGCAACAGACCTGGGAGCACAGTGCACGTGGATGTGGTCAGGACGCCGCACATTCATAACAGTACAAAGCCGTAACGGGAGGAATTAATACTGAATGACAGGAAAGATGCAACGAGGTGAGGCGAGACGCACTAAGACACGAAAATTCATCAAAAATACAACTACGCTCCGGTGGACAAGGGAGGAAATAAATCCCACTGCTGGAAAGTTGCCGTGTTAAAGAGCATCTTGAAGACGCTTTAGCTCCACAAATGAAGACGGGCCTCTTAAAAAAACAACAACAACAACAACAACAAAAAGATTCTCTTGACTTTAAACTTGACCTCAGAGCCAAGTGCCTCGCAACTCAAGCTGTGCTCACCTCATGTCAGATTACACTAAATAATGTGATGGAATCTCATTTGGGGTTTTGTCCATCTTTGACACGAAGCCCATGAAATTCCCCAAATCCCGGTTAACCCAGAGATATCCTGAACTCAGCAGTCTCGACTTTCTGTTAATTCCAACACGGACCCTTGTCATCCTCCCGTAGAGCAGTTCAGGTTTGGTAATTGTGCATTTCACTGGTGGCAGTTTGTCAATAATGCACGAGAACCAGAACAACAACAACAACAACACGTGCAGCAACCTTACAAACAGCACAACGCCACTGCTCACGTGAGCTTTACTCTTCTTAAAAAAAAAAAAAAAAAACGACGACACAGAAAAAAAAAAAAAAAAATCTCACCCCTGCCTTGTTCACATCTCTCCAAACAAACCAGAAAATCTCTGTTCAACAATGCGGCACGGCCTGTTCAGTAACACTACAGGCACATTCTTAAAAAAAAAAAAAAAAAAAAAAAAAAAAAAAACGTTAACGTTAACGTTCGGGTTCGAGACCGGTGATCCAACACCATCGCGGACTGCCCAGTTGTGAGGAACAAACAACTTCACAAGCTTATAAACAATGTGGTGTACACTCAATGGAAGGAACGACAACTCCGAAACGCATCGTGTCCTCGTCCCGCCATAATCGAACAGATTGGGATGCAAACGGGTGTCTTTGGCTTTGTCACATTCTTTAGATCATTCGCAAGACGCTAACGTTAGTTAATAGATGAAAAGGTGTGGCTGGCTTTAACAACAGGTCACACTGTGATTACAATATCTTTGTCACTATTCTCCATCTCGGCATCCTGCTTATTATAATAATAAAGCACTATTAAACATCTATCTTGATATGTGCTCTCGTTCTGGTGGCGACACGTGCTGTATTTTCAGCATCTGTGCAGCTTGACTTATGAAACACATAAATCTAACGGAGGGGGGAGGGGGGGGGGGGATCTCAGTGATTTGAGTCCATCACACAGTTCTTGGTTTCGTTTGATGCCACACTCATGTGAGGAACGTGACAGGGAGGAGTGTGCATTTATAGGTGTCGCGCGCGCGCGTGTGTGTGTGTGTGTGTGTGTGTGTGTGTGTGTGTGTGTGTGAGCACGATGTGTGCTCGAGTGTGGGTATGTGACTTTTGCGTATACTGCGCCTAAACGTATGCAAACGTGTCGGTTTGTGTTGCAGCGCGCCGCGGCCTAAAGGCAGAACCCGGTAGCGTCCTCGGGAACAGAGAGCTGACTGAATACCGCCAGACGCCTGCCGTTGCTGTCGCCGCCGCAGGAATCGGAGCCACTGAGCGAGCTAGCGGAGCTGCTTCCGTCCTGGTCCTGGTCCTGGTCCTGGTCCGACAGAGAGGTGTAGGACAGGGATCGGGCACCCAGTGGCCCCGAGAGGACCCCGGCGGCGCTGGGACTCTGCCTCAGGGAAGGGGAGCCAGTCGGAGACGGCCCGCACGGAGAGTAGCCAGAGTCGCTGGAGGGCAGGAACGGAGACCGGGGATCAGCCGCGGCGGCCTGGCCCGCGGGGGGCTGGTACTGGTGGGCGGGGGAGGCCTCGAAGGCGGAGTCCATCTCCAGGAAGGCGTGGGAGAGAAGGTCGGTGATGTCGGCGCAGGAAGGCGGCGAGGCTGACGACGCGCGGGCGAAGGAGGCGGCGGCGGCGGCGGGCGCGGCGTGGCCGGCGAAGGCGGGCTGGAGGGCCTGCTGAGGAGCCGAGGGAAAGCCCGAAAAACTGAAACTCTGTCTGAGGAGAGGAGGCCTGTGCGAGCGCGAGGAGGAAGGAGGCTGGTGAGGAATGTTTGAGGAGGAGGAACGAGAGAAGGAGTGATTCTTTTCTTCCTCGTTGTTGTGCACAAAGTGACATCGGATCCCGTAGGGGCAGAAGCCGATGGTGTGAAACGTACGACACGGCTCCGTTTTATACTTCGGATGTCTGTTAAGATCGCGCAACTCGTCTGGCCCGTGGGCGAACTGGCACTTCCCACCGTACTTGCACAAGCCGTTCTCAGTGAAAGATCGACACAGTTCAGTTTTATAGCGGGAAGAGGAGGAGGAGGTGGAAACCGATGAGATGGACGAGGAGGAGCTGGCGCTCAGTGCAGTGGGGCTGATGTCACTTTGGGAGATCTTTACGTCGGCACCGAGCCAGCCGAGACCTGCTCCCGTGGGGCTGCTGGTCTCTACCATGCTGACAGAGCGCTGGTAAGGGAAGCCCGGCTTCTCCCCATTAGTGGAATTGCCAAGCTGGGAGGGCAGAGGATTTTCTGACTGCTGCCCCCACTGGCCGGAGGTCAGAAATACACTGTCTGAAGGCTCGGTGGGGAGGCAGGAGAGAGAGAGCGAGTTGTTTCTACAGGGCTCACTAATGTAACCCGGTGTTCTCATTGCCAGGCTGAGGGACGGTAGCGGTCTGTTCAGCTCCCTCAGGTCGAGATTCACTAGATGCTGTTTAAGAAACAAAACGACAACGACAACAACATTAGACGATACAATTTACAACAGCGGATTGTACACTTTTATAAAACAGCCATCTGTTGATACGTCGCTTAAAAACTGGGGAACGATTCAAGCGGTCGTGCTGTTAATTTAACAGTCAAAAGGATGCGATTGTCGGATTGCGATTTGATTCTGTATGTAAAATGAATACATTCGTCAGCAACATTAATCAGAGTGTCGGTCCGTCTGCTTGACTGAATCCCATTTAGCAACAATAAAAAAAAAAAAAAAAGGATTGAACGGAAATAAACAGAAAACTTTAGTATTAGTTCAAACGGATGCGGACCCAGTTTCCCTTCAGACACAAATATTGGAATTGAAAAAAATGTTATATGGAAAGTTAAGTTATTACATTCAATATGCAGCAACATGGTTTAAATCACAATCATATCTTCTTGTGGGGTCTCTGGTGATTCCCTCCCCTAATAAGCAGCTACAATAATAATAATAATAGTAAAAAAAAAAAAGGAGAAATTTCAGACATAGATATGAATGTTTTATGATGCAGGATCAAAGGCAGCATCCTTTAAATATAAAGTGTTTTACGAGTGTAAATCTTCACGGTATCGTATTTCTGGACCAATAAAAGTGTGATTCGGGTTTTTTTTTAAACTAAGACGTGCTGGAGCAGGTCGGTGTTCAGCATAAACAGCACATTTTAATGCCGATTCTTAAAAACACAACCTGCTCCTCCAGCGAGCTGAACATCCTCCAACCAGAGGCTTTAACTTTTCACTTTTAACCGGCGACGTCCGACTCTCCCCAACTTGTTTTGATTCAACTTGTTGACGTTATTTAAAACTTTTTTTTTCTTCTTCTTCTCTCTCCCGTCTGTTAACCGAAAAAAAAAAAGAAAAAAAAGTGTCTTTAACTACGTTAAACAACTGAAGTTGGACCGAAGACCAAATGAAGTGAAGTGAGTGAGTTGAATGGGCCTTGTGTGTCGAGATGAGCTGAAAACAGCAGCTGCCACAACGCTCCTGCTTTGAGACCCAAGTTAAGTTTCAGGTCAACTTTCAAATCCTCCACACACACACACACACACACACACACACACACACACACACACACACACCCCCAAAAACAACAAAAAACAACCAGTCCGGAGGTCGACCAAGCATCTGTTGATGCAGCACGATGACATGATCCGCGACCCGAGACGGTGAAGTTAGCGGTGTTGCTAACAAGCTAACGTTAACCCCCCACCACCACCACCACCACCCTCCCCTCCTCCCCTCCCTCCTCCACCCGCTTCAACTTTCTTTGCGCTTTTTTTTTTTTTTTTTTTTTTTTTTTTTTTTACCTTGCACATCATTTCTTCCAGGTCAGCGAACTGGTTCAGGGGGTAAGATGGCATTTCGCTGAGTTAATCAAAAGCTTTTTCGTCCGATCCCGTCTGCCCCGGCGGCGATAGACGTGGGCAGTCCGCTGGCATGAGTCGCTCAGAAGTTTCTGGTTGTGAACGCGGTGCTAAACAAGCCCAAGACCAGGACCACGTGTGGATTTAAAACCTCACTCTGCTGTTAGCCACGCCCACTCGGGCCCGACAAAACTTGTTTTCAGCAGCAGCAGCCCCAAAGCTGCGTGAAGGGGGGGGGGGGCTGCAGACAGATGAAAACTTTTAATCCTGTCCAGACAAACATAAGAATTAGGCCTTGCGATAAAAATAAATAAATAATAAAAAATTAAAAAAAAAACGGTAGTTTCCTGAACCTTTTGGAAAAAAAATTGTATTAAATTGTAATGGAGTCCTCGCATGCATGTGATTTTTTTTTGTGTGTGTGTGTTTTATATCGTGTGCCACGCATTCGTGGATATTTGTTTCCATTGTGTTTATCACCAAAAACAAAAACAAAAAAAAAACAGTCACATTTTGTTTAGCGTTTATTTATATTTTACATTTCCGAATTAAATTTTGAGGCAACACGTGAGCAAAATCTGAGAAGGAAGAAAACAAATATAGTTTGTTTGGAAATAGTGAGCAAAAATGCAACCAACACAAAGTCCAGGTGTTGTATAAATACAATTTCACAATAAGGAATAAGTACAAGAATATGGACTAGTGTAAATGTACAGTATAAACAGTATACGTGCAAGTGTACTAATACAGATTATACAAATAAGACCTGATATCTAATAATAATCATAATACTTAAATCTAATAACCTACATCTAAACAGTAATATATGCATTCTACATGCATATATTAAAATATTCAGTTTATTAAAAAAAAAAAAAAAATTCAATTATTGATCTGTTATTTTATTGCAGCTCATTTCACTTCAGTATACTACTGTACAACATCAATTTCATTGAGCATATAAAACATCTACACATCAGATGTGTTGTATATCATAAACAAAAGAATCAAATTCAGTTTTTCACCACTTTTTACTTTTTAGTTTGCCATGTGCTCACCACTACATAATCTGCTGTCAGCATCAGCTATGATAGACAAGGTTGTAAAACTACAGTGGGTACGGAAAGTATTCAGACCCCTTTACATTTTTCACTCTTTGTTTCATTGCAGCCATTTGCTAAAATCAAAAACGTTCATTTTATTTCTCATTAATGTACACTCAGCATCCCATCTTGACAGAAAAAAACATAAATGTAGAAATTTGTGCAAATTTATTAAAAAAGAAAAACTGAAATATCACATGGTCATAAGTATTCAGACCCTTTGCTCAGTATTGAGTAGAAGCACCCTTTTGAGCTCGTACAGCCATGAGTCTTCTTGGGAATGATGCAATAAGCTTTTCACACCTGGATTTGGGGATCCTCTGCCATTCTTCCTTGCAGATCCTCTCCAGTTCCGTCAGGTTGGATGGTGAACGTTGGTGGACAGCCATTTTCAGGTCTCTCCAGAGATGCTCAATTGGGTTTAGGTCAGGGCTCTGGCTGGGCCAGTCAAGAATGGTCACAGAGTTGTTCCGAAGCCACTCCTTTGTTATTTTAGCTGTGTGCTTAGGGTCATTGTCTTGTTGGAAGGTGAACCTTCGGCCCAGTCTGAGGTCCAGAGCACTCTGGAAGAGGTTTTCTTCCAGGATATCTCTGTACTTGGCCGCATTCATCTTTCCTTCAATTGCAACCAGTCGTCCTGTCCCTGCAGCTGAAAAACACCCCCATAGCATGATGCTGCCACCACGTTTCACTGTTGGGATTGTATTGGGCAGGTGATGAGCAGTGCCTGGTTTTCTCCACACATACTGCTTAGAATTAACGCCAAAAAGTTCAATCTTGGTCTCATCAGACCGGAGAATCTTATTTCTCATAGTCTGGGAGTCCTTCATGTGATTTTTGGCAAACTCTATGCGGGCTTTCATATGTCTTGCACTGAGGAGAGGCTTCCGTCGGGCCACTCTGCCATAAAGCCCCGACTGGTGGAGGGCTGCAGTGATAGTTGACTTTGTGGAACTTTCTCCCATCTCCCTACTGCATCTCTGGAGCTCAGCCAGTGATCTTTGGGTTCTTCTTTACCTCTCTCACCAAGGCTCTTCTCCCACGATTGTTCAGTTTGGCTGGACGGCCAGGTCTAGGAAGAGTTCTGTTCGTCCCAAACTTCTTCCATTTAAGGATTATGGAGGCCACTGTGCTCTTAGGAACCTTGAGTGCTGCAGAAATTATTTTGTAACCTTGGCCAGATCTGTGCCTTGCCACAATTCTGTCTCTGAGCTCCTTGGACAGTTCCTTCGACCTCATGATTCTCATTTGCTCTGACATGCACTGTGAGCTGTAAGGTCTTATGTAGACAGGTGTGTGCCTTTCCTAATCAAGTCCAATCAGTTTAATTAAACACAGCTGGACTCCAATGAAGGACTAGAACCATCTCAAGGAGGATCAGAAGAAATGGACAGCATGTGAGTTAAATATGAGTGTCACAGCAAAGGGTCTGAATATTTATGACCATGTGATATTTCAGTTTTTCTTTTTTAATAAATTTGCACAAATTTCTACATTTCTGTTTTTTTCTGTGAAGATGGGGTGCTGAGTGTACATTAATGAGAAATAAAATGAACTGTTTTGATTTTAGCAAATGGCTGCAATGAAACAAAGAGTGAAACATTTAAAGGGGTCTGAATACTTTCCGTACCCACTGTATAACTGGTTTAATTCAATAAATAAAACATGATGTCTTCCGATGAAAATGTTAGCAGTTATCTGAGAAATTTGAGGCAGTCACATTGCAATGTTGATAACAATTGGGATTGCTACTCTTGTTACTTCATCATTCACTAGAGGGCAGTTAACATGTGTCTGATTGTGTACAGTTGTGGTTTTTTTTTTTAACTAATGAGGATGTACATGTATGATGTTAAAAATAAGAGCCTGTTTTCACCTTAGGTGTCATGTCTCGTTGTTGTATCGTTGTTTTTAGAGTGTAGCTATAAAGGCGATGATTCAAGCGACAGTGCACCAAACATCTGCCAGCATAATATTCTCTTCTAGGTGGATATGTGATTTTACAATATCAGTAGTTCCTTGCTGTTTAAGATAAATGGGAGGTTTATTTTTTGAATTTGCTCAAAAATGAAATAACAAAAACATAGGAAGCCACAAGAATCAGAGACAAACACCAGCAAGAAAAGGTAACCACAAGGACAAAATGAAGAAACACAAGGTGAGAGAGCAGGAGAAGTGAACACATGGGTAGGAGAAGCAGTATGAAGACAGCCTAACCCTATGAGACAGACAAGGAGGAGCGAAGCCTTTGATTTCAAAGGTAAAGGCAGATGTGTGAAAAATTCCTCTGCAGAGCAGAGCCATGAGAATATCTGACTGTCACACACACAAACACAGCTTTGTGCTTCTATCTTTGCAAGGACCCAAAATCTCAAAGAAATGTATATTTCCCAAAGCTCAAATCGCCTAAAACCTTAAAGGCCTCATTTTCCTATCACTGCTAAGACAGTTGGTCCTCACAAAGATAGAACTTCAGGACCACTCAGACTCATACAGATCAAGAATTGTGACAGCGTGCCCAGTAGCCCCATGAACAAGCAAACTGTTGTCTGCAACCACAGGGACCTGCTTTCACTTTGTTCTGTAAAGGTTTTTGATTCCAACTCAGGCAGTTGCCGCTAAGCACATAATGCGCAGCGCAAAAGCACCAAGTAGGTTACAAACATTAGAAACAGTATCTTTTAAAAAAGAAAAGAAATGTCACTGCCAGAGACATATTTCAGAGGATGTTTTGTAGCTTTGAGGATCAATAAGGGAATCACTGCTCCACTTTGAGTTAGTCTGATATGTTTTAATGAGCTATGACTGAAGAGCACTTAAAATCATAAACAGCAATGATACCAATGTCCTGTGATGTGATAGAGCCACAAAAGTAGGTTGAAAAGGTTGCAAAAAAAAAAAAAAATGCTTGTTTCAAACACTTAGCAGCCCGTCCTCTGAGAAAAAGTCTGAATGTTCTCATAGCTCTAAGCCCCTTTGGAAAGATGAGCAGCTGGGAACAAAGCCTGCCAAAAAGCTTTGTTTTTCTCCAGCCAAGTGGTCACCATTAGGTGTGTGTGTTTTCTGTGAGTGCATGCATGCTTGTGTCTGTTTGACAGTGGGTGTTATGTAATGGTAGATGTCCACTCCATACAGCCTGAAGGTGTGTCAGACACCTGTGTTTTGATTCGCATGGTTTGTAGGTGAAGCTGAGCTGGAGTCCTTCCTCACATGTCTCAGGTTAAAGAAGACTAAGAGATAGTTTGGTGTCCAGTGATCTGGGACTAGTGCCATGTGTATATGAAAACCAAATATCAATCTGGCAGTGGATCTTTATTGTGATGCCTTACTGACATTTAACTCATGTGTCTGTCTCTGAAACTAATCCAACCATTTTATAATATAAGGATATATATCAGATTGTCTCCATGCCTGATTAAGATAGACAGCATTTCTCACCAAGCATCAAAATGCACTTCAAATGCATCTTTGTTGGAAAATAAACCCTATGTGGACAGTAAAAAAGGACATGTAAGTTGCATTGCTGTGGCTGCGTCTTTTGTTCTGTTACATTTTACGCTGCATATGTAAATCAACAGTTTTTTTAGGGATTTATTGGAGATTTTATACATTAAAACATAGTCAGGGATGTTTTTACACGACAGTGGTTTTTGTGGCATTTGGCTCTTTAAACGTGAACTTTAGGTGACAAGAACCCAGGTTCTCTATCCAGAGGTTGAAGTGGGAACAATGTTAACCAGCGGACCACCACAATGCCTCAAGTAGGTGGACAAACTTTCAAATACTGTCTGAGAATCCCACAGTATCTGTGCACATTGATAGTGTTCATGCATTTACAGCTGTCCCATACTGATCAGCAACCAAGTGTGAACAAGGCCTAATTATATTGCAACTGACCTTTGGTTGGTAACAAACACATAAGACGCAGCGTTAATTAGTTCATCGTCTTAAGGGGTTGGCTCTAGGTGTTTGTGTGTTTGTGTGTTTGTTTGTTTGTTTGTTTGTTTGTTTGTTTGTTTGTTTGTTTACCCTGACACTGTCATTGTGAAAAGCAATTCACTAGCAAGATGTCAACAACATGAGTACCTTGAGTTAAGCAGTCCCCTCTGTTAATTTGGTTAAGTAAACACGTGTGTTCTATAAGCAGGCTGTGTGAGTCACCAAGTTGAGTTTACTTCAGTGAAAGAAAAATCTTCTGGGTGAGTTGGGGATTACTGGGAGTGGGGTGAGGGGGGTTGGGAGGGAAGGGGGAGGGGAGGAGAAAGGAGGTGAGATTTGAAAGAGAGTTCTTGCTTCTTGTTGAGTCCAGCTGGGCGAGAGGGCCTTTGGAGCACAATGAGCTCAATGAGCTGCAGAACCAACTAACAAACTAATGGCCCGCCCTATGCGCACCCCACACACACACACACACACACACACACACACACACACACACACACACACACACACACACACAAAGTGGAAATAACAGAGGACAGTGAATTGGGGGTGGGAGGTGGGGGATAGAAGGGCTTGTTAGGAGGAAAAAGAGATGGGGGAGAGGAGAAGGATGAAGGGGCAGGATTGGGGGCTATTTAGAAGAAACAGGGGAAAGGAGAGGGAGAGAGGGAGGCACTGAAGGATTGACGCTGGAGGAATCCAAAATTGGTTTTGTTAAGATCTGCAACAAGGTTCATCCAGAGATTAATCAACCAGATGCATGAACATGTGTCGTGGGACATATTCCTTTGCTTTGTCACATAATTTTCCTGCTGTGAAATAATTAGTCGAGATTCATTAGGAAAGCATGTGGTGATTCAACATCTGCTTGATATTAGAGGAGATCTGCAGAGGTGACACGGCACTGTGGGGTTGCCCGACACATCCGACTGCAGGGTTTCAATATTGTACCAAGACGGTTTTGAAGAAATGGGATGAAACGATGCAGGTTTTCTTGGAAATATTTGACAGAAGTCTTGATGATGAAATAATGCAGTGTGTTTTCATCCAAAAGCAGGAAAGGTGATGAGGCAGGACAGGAGAGCTGGCTGATCCATAAACACAACATTGTTAACAGTGTGGGTGTGGGTATAAATCTGCAGGCAATTTGCTTCATAAAACAACTGCATTGCATTTGGTGTGTACTGTATGTATGTGTGTGCGTGGAGTTACTGAGAGCTACACACACACACACACACACACACTATTGAAATGCTCATGATTAAGTGAAGTCATTCCTCTGCAGCCCCACACAGGCTTCTTTAGATAAGAGGCTACTATTACCAGTGAAATAATAAAGGGGGGGGGAGGAGGGGTTTGTAGACCTGATGAACATCTGCTCCTCTTTTCCTCCCCTTTCTTCACCCCTCGCCCCCCTCCTCACCACCTTCCTCTTTCACAATGTACCCCCTGCGCCACTCACTTGTGTGTGTGTGTGTGTGTGTGTGTGTGTGTGTGTGTGTGTGTGTGTGTGTGTGTGTGTGTGTGTGTGTGTGTGTGTATTTGTCATTACAGAGAGCCTTTTGGTTTGTGTTTCACAGAGAGACTGTGGAATTGGGGCGAGAGTTTCCCTGTGAACAGTGAATGCACGGTTGTTGCATGTGCGGCACATTCTTACACAGATCTACAGTTGTTAATCCTCCATGTAAGCAGTATATTAAATCATTTACAAACTGACAGCAACAATTCATTCGATCCTAGCCTCTCTTTTGGGGTACAGTGTTTCAAAAATGAATATGAACTGTTTTTCAGGAAGAAATGTCATCCCGAAAGCCATCATTTTTCTTTCAGAAAAAATAAGATTTTCTGCAAAGCCAAAACTGAAAACAGAGACAAAAAGGGTTAAATATCTATAAATAAAACAGACAAGTTATTTAAGGCCTAATGAATAGACATGGTAACCGGTGTCACTGCACTGGAATATTCATTGTCTAAATAAATAAAAAAACGATGACTTTCTTGTTTCTGTTTATTATGACCCCACTCCCACCCAAACACGCACACACAGACAGAAGCACCACACAGTGGGGTTCTACTCACAGGGCAAAGGTCACAGTCTAACCTTTGACCTCTGACATCGCCTCCTCCCTTGACTCCTCTCCTGCCCACTGGAATTCACTCCTGTGGATTCAATTAGGAAGCAAAAGAAGAAGAAGGTCTTTATAAAGGAAGAAAACAGTAACAAATGTGGGCAAAAAGATGACTTGCAGAGAGGGATGGTGGAGCGTTTAGACACTACACAGCTGTACTTCCAACTCATTTGTTTTGGGGAATTTGGCACAAAAAGAGAGTTAGCTTTGCTTGTATTTGTGTGTGCAGCAGAGATACTATGAGCAAAAGTATGCGGACACGGATCCTGTATTGTTTCCACTTTTGCTTTGGAGCTCTTTTTAATGCATCCAGGTTCCTGAGTTCCAGCTGAAGGAACTCTGAATGCTACAACTTTTCATATTTATGTTTTACACTACACTGTTACTGCACTGCAAATCTTACTCTACTATTTTATGTGCCTTATTGAGTTTCATTTTATTCACTTTTTCTTGGCCTTCATGCCCAACATCAGAGCCTTCCCGTGAGGGCGACAAGTTGTTTTAGCAAAATATGAATGTCCCTGGTTTTGGAATGAAATGCTCCACAATCATGTTTGGTTGAAATGTTTGCTGTTGCTTGAGAATTTTACATCTTTTAGACCATGTAGTGTATTATTTATTTATCAATGAAGGTCACGTGTTAGAAGATTGCAAGGCAGATCTTGGTGAGTTATCGTGCAGTTAGTCTCGTTCACTGCAAAGTGAGACTCTTTTACATTTACAGCCTCAGTGAAATTATTCGCGAGTCCACTGATAAGTTGATTCAGAGGACAGATTCTATAAAATTGTAAGATGAGTTCACGTTGTTTGCAGGTGACTTAGAGGGAGAGCCAGGAGAGGAGCTAAATATTTACATGTGGGGAGGATTGCGCTGAGATCTTGCTGGTATTGACTGCATGCTACTGCCCACTGCTGGGTAAAGGTGTGGTAACAAACCAGTACTTTGACCACTGACAGCTGTTAGCACCTTTTACACAGTGAACTAATAAATAATTAGTAAATCGAAAATGCTTATTTTATTTTATGGGATACGCAAGTACCCCAACGTGTCACAGAAATGTCTGTTGAGTCTGTTGAGTCTGCACACACAACACTTTTGATTTAAATTTGTCCACTTTGAGATTTATTTTTTTGTTAAGATAAAATAAGGAGAAGAGATATAGGCGTGTAATTTAAACAATCGTATTGTTAGGTGGTTACAGTGAAACATCCAGCATGTCAAAGATGATCCGATCCCTAATGGAACATTTTCAGTGTAAAATACTTTGGTTGGTGATTCATATGTTTGTCCTAAAACGATTTTGTTGTCAATCTGCACTTATAATTTCCTTTCGAAAAAGACATGTAAAACACTGTAGTACAATCTTGTTAGTAGGATTCACCGGCAGGGGGAGGTGTTGCACCATTTTCTTGTTAGTTTTGATGACCCTCACCACTGATTCATTTGGCAAAATCAGTCTCTGTAAGAAGTAACGGGGAAAAAAAACATTTGCATCCTTGAGCAGTATATGTGTATTTTTTTCTTCTTCATGTATGCGTGTATGCTATTTCACACATGAAAGAAGTGCATTTTTTGAGACACAGAAGGAAAGCGGGCATATGGCAACGAGCCAGAGCTGCCGAGTGAACAAAGATAGGGGGAACTTGCACAACCCAGTTCCCTGGAAGCAAGCAGTGTTTGTTAAGCAACAGTTCCTGGAGATCCTCTTGAACCCATAATAAAACAAACAGCCAAATCTTTGTTTCACAAACAGAGGACTGGTTTATCATTTTGTGTATTTAACAGTCCCATGTGTGACCAGAGGGGGAAACAAAGACTAACTGTGCTCCTTTCAGAAAACAGGAAAGCATAGATGTAAACTGGAGCTTGAGCAACAAGATCTTTCAGGGGAAGTCCTGAAATATCTTATGGCTCAAGCTCCAGTTTTACTGTCTTTGAACACAGCTAAAGCTACAATTCATGACAAATTCATTTTGATATCAAATTAAATGGTGTTTTAAATCAATAAGGAGATGGGGGGGGGAGGACGGGGCAGAGAGGAGAGAAAAGTGAGACAGGGCTCTTGAAAAAGTGAATACAGTCTTATTTCCCCTTAAAATAAGTTTTGTTCTCGCTGTGTTGAAAATAAAAACTATTTGACTTAATTGTGAAGTTAAAAATAATTGAAACTAATCAGAAAAATCCAGTCAAATCTGAGAGAAGGATTTTTTTTAAGGTGTCTGAGAGAGGAACAAGATCACTAACATACAAAGAGTGCAGAGTGATGTCAGGTGTTTAGATACTGAAGTGCAGTCGAATGCAGAACGAGCGTCATAAGGAGCCGAGTTGTGCCATTTTGTATTTATGGATGCTATTTAAAGTGGAACAAAAATACCGTTACTCTGCAGTGTCAGACATATTTTGTGTGTAAAATCCCCCAAGATGTTTTACCCTTGGTTCACCCCTGGTTGTGTGTTTGGACTGGAAAAGACAAAGGAAACACAAATCGCATTATCAATTTTGTAGTTTTTGTGACGACCGACAGAGAACAGGGATGTTCCGTGTTTGAAATACTGTGGGGAAACGATGTTGAATCCAATCAGATGTCAGGCACTTCCTTTGGTAATTTGCTGGAATGAAACTGTGATAATGATGAGATGATGGGAGTGCATAATCCCGATCAGGTTACTTGTAATGACGGACGTGTCTGTGGCTGATTCAGTCGGTAAATATGCAGTTCAAGAATGTGTGTTGAATTGCTGACTGCATCATTTTCTAAGCTAGTACAACCCTCATATTAAAACTTAAAATAAACAAAAGGGGGCTCCATTACAAACAAAAAAAAAAGAAAGTTTTGTGTACTGGATGTTCCTGCTGCACTGAGATATTTCTGCACTGATAATGAGGTCCTTACAGTGTAAACTGTCTTCTCTAAACTGCCTTTTGCTTCTTTGAAACCTTTTATGCTTCCAGTAAAATTTGCATAAAACGTCTCGTCAAGGCATACCCAAAGTAAAATAAAAGCTGTTCTCAAACCATTTGTAGTACAAGCATGAGTTTGGTCTCTTTTGAAAGGAAAAACTCTTAACATTTTATACCCAACAGTTGCCCACACACACTTGGGTAGGTTTTTTTTTATTCTCGTCTGAATATTTCATGCCGTTAAAACTCCGCACGTAAGGAAGATAAAATACTTTGTGGTAGAAGGCCAAATAATATATATTATTAACATTCAGCATAAACTACTGTAACTGATATCTGATCCTTTTACAGCCTTTTAAAGTTGTGAAGCGGGAAAACATTGCTATGTATAAAAAAAGTCATTGGATGAGTCTTAGTGTTTTTATCTATAACATGATTTGAAGTAATTAGATTTGTTTACATGGTGTTACATTTTTGTGATGCTTCTGGGGTATGGTCATCATGAGGCCACCTCAAGGTGAAATGGCACATGTTTGTTATTAGTGTGTTCATGCACAGTTGTGTGTGCTTTTTAATGTTTACTCCTGTCCAGACAGAAGTGGGGCTGGAGGCAGTGATGTAAGTCGCCTGTGTTTTTTTTTTTTTTTTCTCTCCCAACTCATTCTATTATCTCTATTCATGTCAGGTGTCGGAGCTTATGTGAATATATTGTAGGCCTCGCGTCAACTAAGATTAATGGTGCAGTAGCTTAGGTCTGGATGTAAGCGTCAGTGTGTGCGCGGGTCTCCATGCAACTAAATGTGTGGCAAAGGATGATTCCTGGTCTGCATATTCTCACACACTCGTGCTCACCCGACTGTATCCAGGCAACAGCTCATAATATTGATGAGTGTGTTTGATCAGAGGGACATCGATGGATCCTCAAATGATGTAACACTTTCTTTTATTTGCATGTTGGTATCCAGGAAACTGAGAAAAACAGACTTTTCTGTTCCTCATGTGTGTGAGGTTATTAGGTGTTGTTTTGCTCCACTTCCTTGTCCTTTCTCTGATTACTGGTTTAAGAGTTCGCCCGTACATTCTTGTTTGTGTGTGCTGTTTCAGTACGCGGGTTATGTGTGTGCGATGGGAAGTGTTTCTGTCTCACTGTTTTCCTGTGTCAACTTCCCCAGTTTCCATGTTTAGTACCAGCAAGTCTGGTGATATGTCTTTGAATCACAGGAATGAGGTTGCTAATTGTTTAATCGTGTCTTTATGAGAAATGTCATCTTTGAATTCAATGTGTAGATAATAGGCTCACATGGTTGCGGTACTGTATACCATGTGATGTTCAAAGTTTTACCTGGATTGATTAAGAAAATCTATATTTTATGATTAGAGATCAAATATTTTTGTATCGCTCATTTTTTTTGTTTTATTAAAAACTTTTAAGAAGACTCTTAAGTCAAAGCCTTTACTCAAGCATTACATACTGTAATTTAAATCTAGCTCGAGTTAACACGACAAAGAAGAATACTCAACCACAACGACACAACAACACCAGCACTAGTATTGGCTCTGTCTCTGATAGCGCCTTTGTACAGCTTAGTTTTGGAATACCTAAAGATTTGGTGGGGTCAAAGGTCAGGAGGTTGTTTGGGTCTACAAAATGTTGGATTTGGACACAGAAGACTCTTTCAAACCAAAAGGCACCTTTTATTTGAACCATGACTATTTCACAACCTTAACTAGAGGTTTTTATCAACATAATGAAGGGCCACTATTTGTCTATTGTTTAGAACCAAAACTTAATCACTCAGGTTAGATGATTTGTTGCTCTGTAATGATAGCATGCTTGGTAACATTTCTAGGAATATGCACATTTATTTTATTCTGAAAAGTCACAGAATTGACAGAAGCTATGAAACAGAATGTATTTTGTTTTTGTTGTTTGGGAGTATCTCCAGGTGATGTGATCATCTGTCTCCTTAGGAGTGTTTTCACTAGAGTAATAATGTAAACATTAGGTCATGGTGAATGGTATGTGTGTGTGTAAGGCTGCATACCTAGAAACTAGACTAAATTCTCTGGAGAGCAAATAAAGAGGAGACAGCACATCTCTGGGAAAACTTATCACTAAAAACCCCTGTTAGCCTCATCAGTTTAATCTTGTTGTTCACCACTGCTCATTAACTTGTTAGGCTGCCAACCAAGCACTCTGTTCAGCGTCATCAAACCCTCAGCTTCTTCTTTTTCAGCCGTCAGTATCTCGAAATCTACCTCACACGCCAAGTCACTTCCCTAAAGCTCAGCACATCTCTACGTATGCATGTAGACGTATCCAGTTCCCAGTTTAAGCTCTAGCAGTTGAGAACCACATATGGTATTTTTCCATGTGCCTCTTTTGTTTGCATGCCACTGTATTTCTTGATTTTTCATTTTACCACAGCTTTCTTATGAAGGTAGAGTTTGAAAAATCCCAGTGAGAAACGGGTGGTGAACGGGAAGAGGGTGAGGAGGATGATGGTGTGCAAATGTGAAAGCAGTATGATAAGACAGAGAGATGGTCATTCTTATGTCAACAAAATATAATCATTGGAGAGTTAATAAATGAAGTGCGATCAAAAAGTACTGAGACTACATCTTTAAAAAACAAAATCCTTTCCGGGGTTTGCCCTGGCCGCCACCCCCCTCAAAGTAGTCTCCTTGTGTAGCAGCACACTGCTTCCAGAGCTCTTGGCATGCTTGAAGGCTCCCCGGAAGTGCTGTTCTGTATGTGCACCAAGGACCATCTGCGACTCATGCTGGATTTCCTTTAGTGTCAAAACAGTGAACCTTCAGCTCAAACTTCATTTTGAGGGAGAGAAAAAAGTCACAGGAAGCCCAATCAGATGAGTTTGGGTTTGGGGGAGCGTTGATTCTGTGGTAGCTGGTGAGAAACCAATTTTTTCTAATGTAAAAAGAAATCCCACCCGGTTGCTCCTAAGCAGACACACCTTCAGTCTTGGACAGTGACACTCGGCCCCTCAAGAAACATTAATGGCACTCAAAACATCTCACCTGGCTCATGTTTCATTGCCATCAGCTTTCTGAAGTATTTCAAGGGGTCTCCGGTGTTATTTCTCCCCCTCTGCTCCAGCCGCATTACTGTGTTGCATTCCTACAGTCTGAACTTTTCGATTGCACCTCACAGTGGAAAACAATACAGAAGTTCACTGTGAGGTCCGTATGTGACAGAATCATTTTTACTCACAAGGTACTTAACCAGCTTTTTGTAGAGCTTTCAACCAAATCTAGTCTTCATCAGCAAATCTGTGGCCATGTATAGAGGCCATTGTGGTGATCTTGTTGTCATGGCTGACGGTCCAAAGTTAGGTCACATTCATGGAAAACTCTCATGTACTTGGCATTATTTTCATGTTTTTGCATAGATGTACATCTGCATGGTATCATTTCCGTTTCCTATATTTTCTATTTATCTCATGTTTTGTTCCTCTCCTCTCCTCTCCTCTCCTCTCCTCTCCTCTCCTCTCCTCTCCTCTCCTCTCCTCTCCTCTCCTCTCCTCTCCTCTCCTCTCCTCTCCTCTCCTCTCCTCTCCTCTCCTCTCCTCTCCTCTCCTCTCCTCTCCTCTCCTCTCCTCTCCTCTCCTCTCCTCTCCTCTCCTCTCCTCTCCTCTCTGTATCCATGATGCTTATTTTTATAAGAAGGAATTCTGCTGGTTTCGGCACTGTTAGTGTCACTGTGGTATGTATTCCTAGGAGGGCAGCCAAGGCTAAACACACATATGCCATATCCATTCCTTTCCTTTTAATAACCAAACTCATCGTGCACACGCACACCTTGCTAACCACTTCATTTTCTGCCCACCTGTTTAAACATAGCAGTGTGTATATGAGCATATGCGTGTGTGCGTTTCCTCACAAAGAGGCCTATTGTCCTCCGGGCTACGATGTGTGTGCTGTGTCATGAATTGGCCCGGCAGCCACAAGCCCACTGCTGATTTTAGCTTAAAACTAAAACACAGGATCTAAAATAACACGACCACTGACAAGAAGCAGCTGAGCCATAATACTGCTCCCTCAGCATCATGGCTTTGAGGTTCTAAGGATCAGGACGTAAATCACAATGTCTTAAAAATGGTGGCACACAGACAACATTGTCATAAAGTGGGAAATGAGAATATTGTCTGACGTAGAGATCATTATTGTGAATGTTGGATTTTATTGTTATGAGAAGATAATAAGGTGGTTCTTATCACATCCCTAATACTATGTGGGTTTGCAGGAGCCTCCTAAACTTTGTTCACTATGTTCAGGAAGCACTTATGATCTATTTCTCAACAACAGGGATGAGAGTGGTCAGAGGGAACCAAAGCAGCAGACTGTAAAACCAAAACAATGAGATACTGAGGCCAGAGATGAACAACATCCTTGCTTTAAACCACATGATCGTGTGCACATGTTGGCTGCCTCGCTTATCCTGCGTCTGTTTTGACCGTTGGTTGTGCTCGTCCTCAGAAATTAACGCAACGCATGCACAACATGCAATATACACATGACAGGTGAGTGCAATGTAGAGGCAGTAGATGTGACGGGTAACGGATCTGCAAAAACTACGTGGAAACTGTTGTGTCCATGCACGGTGAAAAATGATTGAATAACTGAGTTGGGATAGAGCTCAGAATCAACAAAGTAGTGAACCCCTCAAATGCTGCCATGTTTATTGTTTACATCAGGCAAATCAGGACGCTCTATGGTATCATTTTCTTGTCTGGCGTGCCTTCTAGTCCAGTCCTCCAGTTACACGCAAAGTATAGAAGCAAGTAGGCCAATGTGAGCAAAATACTTTGACTTTCGGTAAGTACAAAATAGTTTCTCAAAATTCTGAACTACTTTGTGGTGTTGCCACAGAATCATAAAATACTAAGATAAAAGGATGAGACAAAGTATGGATTTGAATGAGTCATCACATGGCTATATCTGAATGGGCCAAGACCCTGAAGACAATAGTGTAACTCTTACCAAACTGGTTTTAAACTCACAAAAGACTATTCTACAATAATAGTGTTTGTACGCTGTTAGTATTTGGCCACACGTCACACTGCCAGTGCTTATCTATAAAAATATGTCTTCCAAGTGAAGAATACAAACACACTAACTCTGATTAATTATGTTAGTTAAATTACAGGCCTTTAAATCCCACACAAACGGGCCTCTTGTCAGTCGATGTTTGAAACGTCCTATGGCCTTTAACACGTGAAGCTGTTTTTCTTCCCATGTGCAGGTCAAGCATCTGTTGTTAATAAATGCCTTGACACAGTGCTATTTTATTTTCATACCATATTAAGAAAAGGGCATGAAAACAGGAAGTGTGAAGTCTAAAAGGAGAAGCACATGCTGAGCATGAGCATGAACAGGAAGTGTGCAGTGAACATGTATGGGCCAGCCTGTTGTGAAAGATCTGCTTTAATAAAACAAACAGATGTGAAACTGTCTGGAGGGACTTTCTTCTTCTGCTCAACACCCTGATGCAACTGATCAGAACAGGCTGCGCAGTCTGTACAAGGGTCTGACAGTTTTGCACCAAGCCAAAAAGCTAATATCTAAATTTGATTTATTATACTTATTCACATGTGTGTAGGAGCTGATGTGGGCCTTGAAATGGTTCTCAGACTGAGAGCTGGCTCTCTGCGGGGGAGGAGAGGCCCTCCAGGGGCAGTACAAATGACTAGGGGGAAAATGTGGACTAAATCTTGTGTAAAGAATGAATCATAATCATGTCTGAACAATAAACAGACAGCAGTATTTTGTCTCCAGCAAGTTGATCAAGAGTCAGATTACTAAAATCTACAGTCAAATAAAATGTAAAACACATTTAAAGGCTGCGATGGATTTTTGACAGGAAAGAAAAGAAAAACAAATGATGCTTGTAAAGCTACCAAGCAATGAAGGCTTCCCTTTAAAATGTGTAGGAGGTTGGGTAAAGTTCACTTGTAGTTGTCATTTTACGTAACAGAAACAAAACATCCTGTTTGTGTTCTTGATAATATAATTTAAGAAAAATTATTTAAATTGGACCAATTGTCATGATATTATTAAATGTATAAAAATGAATTACTTCGGTGAAGGACGCAGTTGTTTTCTGCTTCCAAAATATTGAAGAACACAAATCAGTGCATGTAAAGAAACACTCCTATCAATGTCTACTGAACTGATTTGCGTGAATACCATAATATATAATATATAGGCACACTTTCCCTTAGTGGATAGACCACCTCTATCAAACTCTAATTTATTTTAGAACAGGTGGCTTTCATCCAAGCTGTAATTCTGAGTTTTCATATCTACGCCAGAGAACCATGGGCGTCGTTTCTGCTTTTCAGACAAGTTCGTACAAACTCATCTAGAATCACTTCTTGTTCTTTAAAATAGTGAAGAAAATATTTCCTTCACTGTATGCAATAGGTATTTTTATGGCTTACTACATCATATTCATGACTTCCTCCACGTGCAAAGCACTGGGATTCTTAAATGTCTTTGAATTCAAATCAAAATAATGTTTTAGTATTAAAATGGGGAAAGCAGTCCTGAGACATTTCTAAGAGGGGTTTTCAAGACACCTTTGAAACCTAATACATGGTTTTCCTGTGAATTGTAAATAGAGCACATTGTCATGAATTCCTCCAAATCTACCTTTCTCATGCCAAATCTGACCTGCCAGTGAAAGTAAAAGTTAAGAGAGCAAGAGTGGAGTGAAAGGAAAAGAGAAGTGGTCAGGAAGGCTATGGGAGGGGGGAGTTCAGGGAATTTTTCTGCCTTCCCCCTCACAGTTTACCCACTCCTTTCCCCCTTCCTCCTCCTCCTCCTCCTCCTCAGTCTCCTCCCCCAGTTCCCTGTGTTTTGCGTCACAGAAGTAAAGTGAGGAAAGCAGGACAGGGGGAGGAGTGGACTGTAGCTGAGGAATGTGGCAGAGAGAGAGAACATGGCTATAAAAGGATTGCACTTCCCCTGTGCTGCTGTGATGTCACTATTGAAATATTTCCTCCTTCCTTCCCTTCCAAGTCTGACTTACTGACATTGCTATTTCTCCTTGATTCCTGTCTCCGGCTCCCCTTCTTGATCAATAAGTAGGTAACTATGTAGGTCAGCATGAGAAGGTTTGTTTTGGTGCTGCGTGGATAGATTATTCCATATTCAAGGCAGGTCTTGGCCCATATGTTGTGTCTTCAGTAATCCAGAGACTAGATAGATGGATAGATAGATAGATAGATAGATAGATAGATGGATGGATGGATGGATGGATGGATGGATGGATGGATGGATGGATGGATGGATGGATGGATGGATGGATGGATGGATGGATGGATGGATGGATGGATGGATGGATGGATGGATGGATGGATGGATGGATGGATGGATGGATGGATGGATGGATGGATGGATGGATGGATGGATGGATGGATGGATGGATGGATGGATGGATGGATGGATGGATGGATGGATGGATGGATGGATGGATGGATGGATGGATGGATGGATGGATGGATGGATGGATGGATGGATGGATGGATGGATGGATGGATGGATGGATGGATGGATGGATGGATGGATGGATGGATGGATGGATGGATGGATAGATAGATAGATAGATAGATAGATACTTTATTAATCCCACAAGGGGATACTTTTTTTTTTTTTTTTCCGCTACAGCAGCATTATAGGTACAGGAAAGCAATAAAACAACAGTAAAAAAAATATATTCTTTTGTCCAAGAAGCTTAATACAACCTACAGTTGCATTTTAAAGTTAAGGGACTTCTAGTGGTTGTATAAATAAGGAACATCTCGTTTCTCAAGTGTCTCGTCATTACATTACGACCTTACATGAAATGACCTCGACCTCTTAACACCACATTACATTGTGGTCGCAAGTAATGTGTAAAATTACTTGCTGGTACTATGGAGACAGAAAAGTCAATTAGGACTCTCCATTGTGGTAAATAGACACACTAATATGTGCCGTAGAGTTCAGATAACGTCTAAATAATGTGAGTTTTTCCTTGTTAGGAAGAGGCGAGTTGGGTGGACCATTTAAAACAACAGTAGACCTGAGTGCTGGAGACTCCTGATCACTTTTGATTTTACAACCACGGGTCGGGACAGTTTTTCTAAAACTTAGTTGACTGTTGCCATAACAACAAAGGTTGCATAATTTTAAGAAGGTAGTAACGCATTTTTAAGTCATCATTTTAACCCAAATTCATGATCCCTCCCCTTACCAAGTGTTTTTTGTGCCAAAATCTAAACATTAATAAAACATGATAAGATAAATAGATTCTGTTAATAGCTTGTGTGTGTGTTTTTGGTAAAATTCTTTGGAAAAGTGACACTGATATTTGAGGGAGAAATTTACAATTAGCATTTACATCAAAATAAGACTTTTGTAATATAGCAAATTGAGCACAAGTGCAACTTCATAGTAAAAACTAGTTTGTAATGATAAATAAAAGTTAAACAAGTATCTTTATCAGTCTGTTAAAAGAGGAAATTTCTTCTTGAAATATTTGAGTGCTGTAAATAACCCAAATACAAAACTTATCTTTCTGAATCAGAGCAATTCAATTAGAATTAGAATCTAAATTAGAATCTGATTGCATGAGAACATGAATCCTAGCGATGACTCAACAAAACTTCACTCTTCAAGGTTATGGACATTAACCAACACCACCATAGTGAGCGTAATATCTTGAGCAGTAGAGGGCAGTAATACAACAATACAACAATAAAGGGACCAGGACTACCTCCTCAGCCAGCAACAGAAGTAGAATAATAAAATGTGACCTTCAGACTTATCACTTATCTTTATAGATCCTTTGTCCTGCCACACCTTTACTGCTGTCTGATCATGATTGACATCTCTGCCAGTGGTGTTGTAAAGTTAGTTTACCTCTCTTTTTCAAGGCTAAATTGTAGGAAACTCTGAGCTATGTCCCAGTATTCCCCTAAACAGCCCCTCTTATTTCAAATGGCCATTTTCAAAGTATTTTAAAGGTGTGTTAACCCCTTGGGTTTTTATCTTTTCCTAGAAAAAAAGGTAGTGTTTAATGACCTACTTAGCAAAGAAGAGTTACATAACGTACTCCGTCATACTCTGAATGGTTGACGAAGGTTGGGGGTTGAACGATTACTCAATCGTAATGCTTAATCCTCACGTTATGACAGACAGAGAAGGAGTGGTTTTTAGGAGCTGAAAAAAAAAATCAAGCCTGAAATCTGACTGTGCCTGAACATACACACGGAAGCACACACACAACACAACGCAGCGCACAAGAGCAGTTTGCAGGGAGGAATGTGTCTGCGTGTTGTTTCTGGACGATCTGCCCATTATGGGTTGCTGATTGCATCAGAATGAAAAGTTCCAACTGAACTGGCCTGACCAGCAGCCAAGTTTAAAAGCAGGCTACAGACAGAAACTATTTTTTCTAGCAGGTGATAAGAACTAATTTAAACTGTCTACAACTTAAAAAGACTTTCCAACCAGAGTCTCTGAAGTTTCATTTTCAATTTAGGTTTCACCAAATTAGTTCAAGTTTTAAAAAGATCTAATAAGACCCCAAGTCGTGTATGCCTTTAGAGCTGAGTTGATCTGCCGTTTACCTTTCTATCACAGTCTGCTAGCATTTATGCCGTACACAAATGTCCTTTTGAAACTGTTGCTTCACTGTCTTTGGATAAGCGTATCTCTTAATATCCTTTCTCACCTTCACACTACATAATATGTAACTGCTTTAATAGATCTCCACCCAGGTTTGAACTGAAGGTGTGTGTGTGTGTGTGTGTGCGTGCGTGCGTGCGTGTGTGTGTGTGTGTGTGTGTGTGTGTGTGTGTGTGTGTGTGTGTGTGTGTGTGTGTGTGTGTGTGTGTGTGTGTGTGTGAGTGCGTACGTGTGTTATGTGCACAGGGCTCAGGATCAGGTGACATGGGTAAATCGAGTTTTGACAGCAGCAGCTTTGAGGTTGATCATTAACAGTAACACAGAAGCTGGTGTTAATGTGAGTTGTAAGTTTAAAATGATCTGGTTCAATGGTTGTATCAGAGGCTTAAAAGGAAACATGAAACAAGAACACAAAAAAATAATTAAATAAATACTGAAACTACTCCCAGGAAAATCAAATTTTGATGCTAAGAATTAAATTTAAAGTAAGCAACAGCAAAAAAGGGTTGTTTTAAATTTAGCTCAATTCCATGTTAAAAATTCTGTACAAGAAATCCTTTTTCTATGTATATACTTTCTCCTACAGTTAGGCTGATAATAAATCTAACTCTTCTGGCCTTCTTCTTTTGTATTGTTCAACAGTATTTGGCCTTGTAAGAGCTGTGGTGAACTTTAACCAGTCTGGTCCTATAGAACAAGCAGGGAAGTTAATGTTTGTGAACACTTTGAACACACACTGATCTCTTCTTTTTGGCTTTGCTGTTTACACTCCGTGGTCATTGTCCATCACCATAGCAACATATCCTGCTGTTGGTCCAAAGGAGAACAATGTGTAAAGACACAATGCACAGAAGAAGCTATAGCTGAGGTTTACTGGGAGTCTAAAATACAGTCCTCAACAAGTGTATTGCTCATATATTTTCAATTTAGCTTGTTTGACCAGATTTAGAGTCGTTCAAACATAGAACACATTGAAAAGCTACACAGATACTTTATTCTTATTTTTGAAATTGACTTAAATTTAAAGCTAAGTATTTGTTTACCATGTTTATAGCTTTTCAAGTCACTCAAGTGCTACATACCCATGATCACAAAATGCTGTGGTTGGGATAGGCACGTATTCTGACCACAAACAAACCACAGCAGACTTTGTGTGGAGGACCGAGAGCAGTGACAATGTTGAAACAGCCTAAATGAACCAGAATCTGTGGGCAACACTACGATAATTTATTCGAACTGAACTAAACAGATGAGGTGTAAGATCAGATCTACCAAGTACATTTACAATCTTGCAGAATAACTAAGAGAGAGAAACACAAGTCCCCAGAAAGGAGTCACTTTACTTTTATTGCCGATTTCTTATAAGGCTCTTAAGTTCCTAAAAAGAAATTCGGCACCACATGAAATCGGATTCCAAAGATCTCCCACAGACGGACTTCAAGCATCATCTCCACAAGCTGCACCACTCAGGCATGGCAGAGTTATGTGAAGTTTTTTGTTGCAAATAATCATCTACTTAAAATTTTAGTCAGGAAAAGAGTAAACAACAGAACTGGGACCATCCCCAGCAAAGATTAGTGACTGTTGTACAATGTTGCAAGCTTTTTCAGACTAATGCAACATTGTTTCCGAGATTTTTAAGTGCCTTTCGTTTGTGGGAGTTTTGCAGACACTCTGAGCCATTACTCTAACCGGGTCTTTTTTTTTTTTTATATAATTTATTTTTCCAGATAGCTGCCTCGCTACTCAGCACATCCACTGCTCTGGTAGAATGAGGGTGGTGGCTGCAGTGGCTGCGGTGACAGCTTGTGCAACACAAAATCGCGCTGGGAATATAAAGTGGAAATTTCAACAGGGTATTTTCATAAACGTCTGCTTAACTTGTAAATATGTCTTACACAATCCCAAGAGTTAATTTAGGCTCTGAACACAACAGCCAAGCACTTCCAGTTCTATTATCTCAACCCCATGACCCTACATGTTTTAATATACAACGCATCCAGAAAGTATTCACAGCGCTTCACTTTTTCCACATTTTGTTGTTACAGCCTTATCCCAAAATTGATTAAATTCATTTTTTTCCCTCAGCATTCTACACACAATACCCCATTATGACAAAGTGAAAAAAGTTTGTTTAACTTTTTTAAAATTTTTTTTACATAAGTATTCACAGCCTTTGTGCAATAATTTGTTGAAGCACCTTTGGCAGCAATTACAGCCTCAAGTCTTTTTGAGTATGATGCTATAAGCTCGGCACACCTCTTTTTGGGCAATTTCTCCCATTCTTCTTTGCAGGACCTGTCAAGCTCCATCAGGTTGGATGGGGAGCATCAGTGCACAGCCATTTTCAGATCTCTCCAGAGATGTTCAATTGGGTTCAAGTCTGGGCTCTGGCTGGGCCACTCAAGGACATTCACAGAGTTGTCCTGAAGCCATTCCTTTGTTATCTTGGCTGTGTGCTTCGGGTCGTTGTCCTGTTGGAAGATGAACTTTCGCCCCGGTCTGAGGTCCAGAGTGCTCTGGAGCAGGTTTTCATCAAGTATGTCTCTGTACATTGCTGCATTCATCTTTCCCTCGATCCTGACAGTCTCCCAGTTCCTGCTGCTGAAAAACATCCCTACAGCATGATGCTGCCACCACCATGCTTCACTGTAGGGATGGTATTGGCCAGGTGATGAGCGGTGCCTAGTTTCCTCCCTAGACATGACGCTTGGCATTCAGGCCAAAGAGTTAAATCTTTGTTTCATCAGACCAGAGAATTTTGTTTCTCATGGTCTGAGAGTCCTTCAGGTGCCTTTTGGTAAACTCCAGGTGGGCTATCATGAGCCTTTTACTGAGGAGTGGTCTTCCGTCTGGCCACTCTACCATACAGGCCTGCTTGGTGGAGTGCTGCAGAGATGGTTGTCCTTCTGGAAGGCTGAAATAATTTAATCTTTTTTGGAATAAGGCTGTATCATAACAAAATGTGGAAAAAGTGAAGCACTGTGAATACTTTCTGGATGCACTGACAGAAGACCTGTTGTTTTAAGTATTTTAAAAGTATTTCTTAAACTATTACAAATGAAATGAATTGCCTTTTGTGGTTGCTCTTTGGTCACTGAGTTACTTAAGTCTTTATACAACTTCAGCTTAAAATACACTTTGGGGTTTTTCTGGTTCTTCTCCGTTGTCTTAGTCTAGTTCTGGCAAATGAGTTGGATCACCAATGGCGCTCGGCAAGGACCCAGTTTCTGATAAAACAGCTGAAATCTTTCCTCTTGCTACCTGATTTCCAGGTGCTTATTTGTCCAGAAACAGCTTGTTTTGGTATCTCTTACATTAAGCCCAATCTTTTGAGGTTCTGCACTGATTGTAATGCTCAAAGTAAGAGCTTAATTTCTGAAATTCTGTAATTCAGGCCTTTAGTTGTTGGTCTGCCTTCAGACGGTAGTCAATCTTGCTCAACTACTATATTCGTTTGAAATGATCAGTGAATAAGTTGCAGGAATTTCCATATAATGTTTTAGACTTCTCAGTCTTGGAGCTTGTGACCTTTCAGCACAAATGCCTGCTCTTTCCAACCTGCCAGACCTGAAGCAGGTAATTTTTTAGAAAGCCCATAAGTATTTTGTTAACCAGTTTGGAGTATCGCTGCAAAAAGATCTCAAATTATTGTAGTTTCTACCTGGAAATAAAAAGTTGTGTGATGGTGTGCGTACACGAGGTGATCTAAATACAACAGTGTATACACAACAAAGACACTGTATGCCGCAAAACAAAGCTGGGAGAGAAACAGAGTACAGATGATCAAAGTTTTATATAGGTTATTCCTTATAAGGCACTTGTAATACAATAAAATAGTTATACAACTGCATTTAAAGTCTCACATCTAAAGTGTAAAAATGTTTCCATCTCTGGACCATGTGACTGCCAGCATGAAGCTGCGATGATGTCCTGACTAGTCTTGAGCTGAATCACAAACTTCAGGTGAAATCAGGTTAGTTCAAATAATGTGGTAATGATCTTTGAGTCAAAAAATGCTGTTGAATTTTGACTCCAAAATAAACACATCCCTTAAGAGGCAGATTTCTTTCCCCTTTTTTGGAAAATGTACCTCCAACTAATCGTTTTCTCTTAAGACATTTTGACTGTAATACGTGTACTATTGATGATGGCTGCATTTCACTTAGAGGAGGTCCTGCTGGTTAATGGAACCGAGCCATCATTAAACTACTGTGAGAAGTCAAAAGACCTGCTTTGAAAAATGTCTGCATCTAAAGGATATATGTTTCTGAAATTTACATGTGAGGATTCAAAGTAGAATTCATGTATTATCTTTATATTATTATAGATATGTAATCAGGAAGATGTGTAAATATAAAATTGTCACTTAATAATAAGTCAAAAACAAAGGCTTACAATCATTTCTTTATTCAGAAATTTTTTTGTCCATTTCAGGCAATTAAAAATATAAGATTCTCTTTTTTTTTTTACCGTTGTTTATCACATTGGTATTTCACAGACCTTGAAATATTTTTCCATAAATAAAGTACAAAATACATTTTTTATTTCCTTTAAACACAAATAAATATCATAATAAATATATTAGTTTAAGTTAAACAACATAAGGCAACCAATAACCAAAAGGAATACTGCGGTGTTCCCTGAACCAGGCTGTCGAACAAACAGGGGAAAATAACAGATGGTGTGCAGTTTACAAACTAGCAAATAAAACGAAAAAAAATCAAATCTCATCCAGTGTGTCAGGATACAGATGTCCAGATCTAAACTCACTGACATACCTTTTTCTATTAGCACACTTTGATCTTTCGTAAATTTGCATGCTTGCTTGAGAAAAATGACATGGTTACACACATACACTCTCACATGCATTTATACAGACACACACATACACACACAGAGCAGAGTGACGTATGAAGCTTTGGTTGAATGCTACTGGGAGATTTGACAGTTTCTCCCATTTGAATTTGCTGTAAAGTGCATATCACAGACACATGTCCGGTCTCACTGATTAAGGCTACTGAATCAAACATACTGTTTGTGGCACATATAGTAATTAGCCTATGAGGCAGGGAAAGTCTTTTAAGGCAGAGGTGTTAATGATTATCACTATCGATAAGCCATTTTGATCACCACAGATCTGTGGCAAGTATAAACCTGAATATTTGCTGGTAGAGTTCAGACCTGCAGAGGAGTTAACTCTTATTGGAAGACCACATACAAAGGTCTAATAGGCTACACAATATTTGCAAGTATAAAAATAGAGTCTGATAACATTTGGGTACTAAAATCATCTCAATTATGTGTAGTTTGTTGAAGATGAGTTTCATTTTTACAAACATAAATTAAGAACTTGAAGTGTTATTGTGTCAACTTGTTGAATTGTTCTGAACAGTTCTGGTTCTGAAGAAAGTCCAGATAGACAGACTAAGTTAATTAAGTGTCTCATCTTTCCCTTTGGATCCATTTAGTCGGACAGGGACAGACGTTCAAACACAGTGAGCCTCTTGGTGGCCGATCCATCAAACGTTGGAGACTCGGTTCCACTGGAGCCTCCGCTGCTGCTGCTGTAGCTGTCCTCCAGGGAGTCCTCGGAGGAGAAACGCTGGAGTCCAGTAGGCTTCGTGAATCCTCCGTGGCCTCCAGCACCAGGAAACAGCATATTGCTGTCCTGGTGCTGCTCATCCTCCATGCTGGTGAAGACTCTGCTGTTGTTGCTGTTAAAGTTATTTCCATGGCCACACACACAGCGTGAGGCCTTTGGCTCCAGGATCAGAGGAATGTTATGGATGTCTCCAGCGCTGGCACGGGTCTGATGGTTTCCAAACTGGAATGCTGCTGCCTCCCGCTGCGCGGAATCGCTGAACACTGGGGAGAGGAGATCAGCAGGAGGAGGGGAAACAGAAGGAGCACGGCTGAACCCCAGGTTAGGTTCATTGAAGGGTGAAGGGAATGATGGAGGAGATGAGCTGCGAGAAGAGCCCAGGAACCCAGCGAAGCTGACACTCTGGCGGAGCTGGTGACGTGGATTGTGACCGCTGGTTGCTCCGGGAGCTAGCTGTCGCTGGAATTTGGGAGATGGTAAGGGGCCGTCGCTGATCTTCTCCTCATGGATGAAGTGGCAGCGGGAGCCGTAGGGGCAGTAGCCAAAGTTGTAAAAGGTTCTGCAGGGCTCTGTCTTATACTTGGGATGGCGGAACAGTCCACGCAGCTCTGCCTCACCATGGGCAAACTGACACTTACTGCCATACTTGCAGCTGCCAGTCTCCTGGAAGCCACGACACAGCTCAGTCTTGTAACGGTTAGAGGACAGCAGTGGTTGGACCTGAGGTGGGAGGGCAGATGAGGCAGCAAAGCCTGGTGGGGGAGCCACGGTAGTGACAGGGCCTGAAGGAAACGCCTCAAGGTTCCTCAGCTGTCCAAAGGAGGAGAGCAGGCTGCTGCTGGACTCGGTCAGGCTCATGGAGCGGTCGGGCCGGAAGGGGCTCTGTTTTTGTTTGGAGACAGGGGCCTGGCTCCAGATGTTGGATGGCCAGAAAGACCTTCCATTGTCGTCATTGTTAACATGCTCGGTGCTCAAGCTGAGGCTTGAAGGAGTAGGAGGGGAGGGGGGAGAGAAGAAGGAGGTGGATCGGCTGAGTCGACTCTGCCCTGGGACTTTGACTTGAGGCTGTGTTGGGCGCAAGGCATCGTTCAGGGCCAGGTTCAGAAGGTTCTGCAACAGATGATTGAAATAGTTAGAATCCATATGACTTCTTTTAAAGCAATGTATGTTGAATATCATTTCCAGATTATTTTCCAAATCAGAATTTCCACAACAAACGCATTTCAAGATACAGTCTTTTATATGAAATAGGTAACGTATTTGAAGCATTGGTTCAAATTTAAGGTCTTTTATTTCTTCAAGAGAGAAATGACAAGTTCAGAGAATAACTGCTCGCAAAGAAATGTCAAAACAAAGAAAGATAATTATAAAAAAGTATATTATAGACTTAAATTTGCCAGAACTTGCAGTCACACAGTACCAAAGTATTTTTTTTTTAAATTGTTTTGCAACATCAGTTTTTTTTATGCTTTTATTTTACATGAATTTTCTGATACTGTAAGATTGGATTTCAAGAAACAAACAACTCAGCATTAACTGATTACCTCTTTAAAGTGAAGAAACGTCAGTTTAAATTTAGTTAATCCTTAAACTTTGACTCAGAGGAATAAAATGAGCAGGAATCAACAAGCTAAACAAACTCAAGCCACTTTGAGAGAGGAGTCAGAGAGCTGACCCACTCCAACTTCATGAAGCCTTTGTAATTTTCCAAAATAAAATAAAAAAAAATGCATAGATCTTGACAAACCTTTGTGAGGATGTCGTCAAGCATTTCGGACATGCTGTATCCTTTTGGCCACAAGAGGAAGATTGAGCTCTGATCCACTGTAGACTGTTCAATACCTGTGTCCAGACTTCAGAGATGCCTCTGTGTTCTGCTGCTTGAGTTTTTATTGCCTTCTTCAAAGTCCCTCCCAGGTTTTGGGAGGAGTTTCCACTAGATGTTCCCGGATGACCCGCCCTCTGCCTCAAGTTTCATGGTGAGCTCAGAAATGGGCGGGTTGTAAAACAACAACAACGAGAGAGAAAAAAAAGGAGAGAGAAGAAAGAAAACTGTGTATTTTTAGCCAGCTGCGTGAAATCTTTCAGTTTCGTGGACATAGGAAAGCAAAGTGGCTTATTTACATGGCTCCATACATGGATAGGCCTAAACTAGTCAACACTTCTTTTTCCCTTATATTTAACAATACTCTATACATGTTCATTCCTATGAATTATTTTCTGCAGAGTAATAAATCACTTTAACTGTTAGTCAACAAGAAGAGCAGAGCTTTTCTGTAGTAAACACATACACAGCCACATAACCATATATTTACAGTATATACATTCCTATGACTAATGCTCTGTTTGCAGGAAGTGATATAAATCATGTCCCGGATCATATACCGTATAGTTCCTGAAAGTTTTCACCCACAGAGTGGGGAGAATAAGTTACTGTACAGTGTTGTTTACCAGAACACATACATTTCCCTTCTTCTTTTGTTACCAAAGCTCAGCCAACAGAAGTATCGATTAGTAGAAGGCACCAACCTGTGGGCTACAAACATTAAGGAAATGAGTAAAAGTACACACCAATGACAAATAAACGAAATGGATTTAAGCTGAAGCCTGAACTTTCAACTGCATTTTGAATTTCGGACAACACATTTTTAATCTTCACTCTGTTTTTTATTTCTGTGGGCTTGTTGTTGTGACTTATTACATTAATGCATATTGTATATGTTTCTTTACATTTATTTTACTCAACTCTTTTTCATTAACACTTACATTTTTACTTACGTTTACTAAAAACTGCTTCTCGTCAAATACTGTCACACAGTTTCGGAAGCTGTTCTTTATGGAAGATTTACACCCATGTCCTACATTTCACTTTACGGCTCACAACGGAAACAAGGCTGTCACTATCCATCTTCAATGTCACATAAACTTCACAAACAAAACTGGCTGCCTTGTTTTTTTGTTTTGTTTTCTTTAACCATTGGTTTCCATGGTGAACATTGCAGCGGTTATTTTTTTTCTTCGTTTTTCCTTCTCAAAGGAATTCAGAGGAGTGTGACAGCTGTCTCCCTAAAAAAAACATGTTATGTTAACAGTATGTGTGTGTGTGTGTGTGTGTGTGTTACATCACACATTGCATGGGCTGTTTTTACACCGTGTCATCTGAATTTCAAATCTTTAAAAGCATCATAAATTCTCTTCTTGCACCCTATAAATATACATAGCAGCATTAAATAATTACACATAATTTTGATAGCTTTATTAGCTGAGCACAGCTGTCAATTTAGTTGAAAAAAATGCATTGTGTGAATTGACTTATCTATACGTATATCAGAGAACTCAGAATGATAACAAGATGACTTAACGCTAAGACCCAGTAGAAGTTTCATAAATTACCAGAAAATAATACACATTATCAAATGTATATTAGCATATCTGTCGATTTCCGTTTCATCATACCTGCTACTTGGTAGTTTGCATAAATCTTTTTGATCTGCTGCTACATGCGTCACCCACTCACATGAGTCATATTCAGTCCTGGCAATGACAGCACATACGTTCTAATAAATATTGTGCAAGTGTAGAAGAGTAACGCGTGATGGTAAAAAGGAGAAGGACGGCAGAAACGGAAGCCAAAACATCAATTACACAAGGATTACAAAAATATTCCTCTTTGTCTTATCAAAATGTAAGAATCCTATAAATGTGATCAAGCCTGTCTGTAGAGCCAATGATGAGGTTATTTGACAGTTATTTCCAAAGAATGAATGGTTTGGTGTGCAATGGCTTTTAAAAAAAGGATTGAAGTACTTCATTAAAAGTAACAGGAATGAAAAATCACAACAGAAAATATCGTAAAGTAAAATGTTCCCACTACAGGTAGAATAAGTTATGGCCAAACTAAAATTAATGATGCACTAGGAAGCACATTCATTTTGTAGGTGTTTTGGGTGGCTCTGTATATCTATTAACTTCAAGAACTCATAACTAAAGCTCATAAAACCAAAATGTGACAGAATAGAAATGGAGTACAATTAAAACAAAGTTCCTGCTTCTGCTTCAAAAAACACTGTGGTGTGCGACAACCACATATTTTCACTGCTATATGAAACTTCTTCTCGCTCTCACGTACTTTTTTTTTACTCCCTGTGCATGACAATATGAATCTTATTAGTTCAAATAGAACATACTGTTTTCTGACATAAAGGCTCAAGTATTCTGATTGTAGTTTGTTTTTCATGATTTTATGAGTAATGTCACTGTTGTATTTGTTGGTGAAAATATATTTATTTTGATTTTTGATGACTGTATTATATTTTTGTATTTCATTTTTTTTAAATTACGCTTGGATGTTTGATTAAATTCTTAATAAATGTGAGAAGGTTTCAATGAGAGTTACACCCACCGCCAAGTTCCACCATCACCACTCACGGGCCTCTTACGCAGACAGATGGACACACTGGCGGACTGACCAAAGCCAAACAGGCCTCTCATGTTCAGCTAATAATAACCACAGCTAGATATAAATAACTTGCCTAAATATAAATCTGACAGCATTAGATACTTATGAGCCTGTCCACAGGGTGTGGAAAAGTGGCCTTACTCACTTTTTCTCATCAGCAGGAAAGTACTTTACGTTGGCAGAAATATACGGGAAGAAAGGTGGCTGCAGTGACATGTATGTTTCTGTGTTTGCAGTCACTGGCTTCTGCTGCGCCTCAGCTGTACGGAGAGTCATTCGAACAGGGAGGGGCTCTCACAAACACACATGCTCACACAAACACAGGCTCTGAAGAACATTCCTGCCGATGGTGGCTTGTTGTGTACGTTTTTTGTTTTTTTTCCCCTTGGTGACTAAGTGAGTGAGTGCTCAATGCCAAGTTTTCCACTGGGGTTTTTCTGGAGTGACATGCCAATGTACTTACGGTTCAGCCTCGTAACATGTTAGAACATGATCACAATTGCTGAGTCAGTAACCTTTATAAGAGACTGTATATGTATGAATTGACTGTGGGAAAATCTGTAATACGAGAAATGACAGGTAAGGGTTTTTAAAGCTGTGACTGATCCATGTGAAAATAAAAGCAAAAACAAAACAAAGAAAAAACACGAGAATGTAAGACAAAGTTGAAAACTGTTTAGCTCTGGTGTTTGAAATCTTAAACAAAAATCTCTTATTTTATTAAAAACTATCATAAATTAAGTGCATTTTGGTATTTAAACATTTAGTAATGACACTGCGATTGTTCCTCGAAAGCCCAGACGTCCAGGGCTTTACGAGCATATATTTGCTATGCTTAATTACATTTTCTGTTGTAAGGAAACCCAATTAATATGAAATTCTTGTTATAACATTAAGCAAAATCAAACACTTTTTTGAAATCATTTGTTTTGTTGTGATGACTTAAAACAGAAAGAAAAATTCTGCCTCTGGCATGAAACTAGAGAGAAACAACTTTATATTCTAAAAGCCAAAAGTCTTCTTGTTTGCTAGAGATTGGCAAGTAAATAAAGACAACTGCTGTCATATGCTGTCTAAGTGTGCAGGTAATACAAAATATAGCCTTATATTCCTATAACTGCAGTCTGACTAAGCTGTATCGACGGATCATCAACAGGCTTTCAGCAACCATGTAGCGTCTGCTTTTACACTGAACTGCTTTAAGTGACTATCAGTTGAAAATATAAATAGAAAGTCAGTACGATTTCCACTTTTTTGCTTTTAGACAAACTTGGCCACTTCTTTTTTTTTTTTTAATTGCCCCACGGATGGATTAAACTGACTAAAATTTGTATTTAGTCACTAGCAGAATTTTCAAGTTATTGATGTCGAAATAAATGTTCATACTTCTACTTATGTCAAAGTACACAGTGTATTTCACTCGAAAGCTTTAGTTGTTTGAAATAGTAATTCTGAGTGTAATCAAAAGTGTAAGTGTACTATAGCAAATTAGCATTAGCATACTTTTTTTTTTTTAAGGCAATCAGTTTGCTTGTAAGATTAACTACTTACACTCTACAGTGTAGCAATACAACTCATGTTCTCATGTTTTATAACCTATCATTTTAACTGCCAAATTAATATATTGGAAAAAAAAAGTACATTATACCTATATACATTACGTGCTGCAATATCCCTCTAAATAGTAGAGTCTGGAGTAACATAAAATTTAAATAGTGTGGTGAAACACAAGCACCTCAGATCATTAGTGTACTCAGTGTACTAGACTCTGTAGTAATGACAATTCAAAAGTTACCTTTTTACCTGCTTGTTGAAAGTTCAGAATAGTTCATTTTATAATTTGTACTATGCAATAATATACAATATTAAAGGCAGATGCAGCTCTGTTTCGGTGCTGCTCTTCAAAAGAACTTATAATTTCTAGTCTCATAGCTGAACTATTATAAGTACATGACTTTTGTGACAAAACTGCACGGGTATATTTTGCATCCCTCTCAATTCCTTTCCAGGAACACTACAAGTACACCAACAGGAGGGAAACTTAGAGGAACTTTTTAGGAGTTTGAGTCACCATTAATGGCTGTAAACTGCCAAGTCATCGTCATTTGGCTCATGATGACAAGCAGGTGAGGTCAAAATACAGGAAGACGCTTAGAGGCTGCTGAGGTTTCCATTATGTTGAAAGGAAATTGATGCTGATGATAGAAAATAATACTCTTTTAAAGATGTGCTTTTCTTATATATATATTTTTTTTGCACTGTAGGTTGTTCATCTTAGAGCCGTTATCTACCAAGATTAGTTCTCCTGGTTTTTAATTTCCTTTATTCCTCTGTCTCAGGCCTAGTTTCACCTTGACAAATACAGTCTGACCATCTTGTGCCTCTAATAAGTGATACTTGGGCACAGGTTCAGCAGTTACTTAGCAACAGCTGTGGAGTCACTTTGTAAAGGTAATATGGCTTCCACAGAAATATGATGAGTCCAAGCTGCTCATGCCTCTGATTTCAATGGGTGATTCATTAAGGTAAAAAGAGATGGAGCACGAGGAGGGAGGAGTGAAAGTGAGTCAGTGGTTTAAATCAGCCGACTGTATTGACATTATGACTGGGGAAAGTACCTGCCTCTCCAGAGACTGTATATAGCAGGCACACACTGTCTCTGTCTTTATCTTGTATTCTTTATGCCATGTAGCAGATAAGGATGTTTCTTTGTAGGATAATTTGACAGACACTGGACTTTGGAAATCATCCACTGAACAAACTGCACTGCAAATGTGCCCACGAGGGTAATTTGATCTGACGAAACTGGTCTTTATTTAAAAGAAACAATAATAGAGGGCTTTCGGCTGAAGTCGTGTTATAAACAACGCTGCTTTGCGGAAGAGGAGGTGTTGCATTTTTTTGTTCATTAATTCAACATAAAGCTCGCTAAACGCAGAAGTTATTTTTCATCCACTGCCCGTAGATGTTATGATGCCACCTGAAAATAACATAAATCAATATATTTTGTATAATTGATGTGACTATAAATATCTGCAGGATAGTATGTTATGTGTCCACTATTACATGTTGTTGCAGTATGACACTGCATTTTCCCACATACCACTCTGAGGACAAATAAGGTAAAGAAAATCTATATACTACTCAAACAATTACACACACTTTACCCTGTTGCAGTATATAGCACTTTGGAGTTTCCCATATGTTGTAACAGTTATCTGTCTCTCTGTTAACATCAGTCCATATGCTACCCTATTACCAGTAATCCAGCAGGTCAGAGTAAATGATGACTAATGAAGATGTTCTTTGTATGAGTCAGTATTAGGAGCAATTGGGAAACATGAAACAGTCATGTCACAATCCTCGTCCATTGTTATCCTTTCTCAAGCATTGCGGGAACCCACATTTTCTAATAAGCAAAAATGAAAGAAACCCTGTTTTCTAGTATGCACATTTATCTCAATTATTCTCTGGTCTTTTCTTTTTTTCTTCATGAGTGAGTGTCGTTAATCATCCACATCTGTTATGAAGAATGTGGTTATAAAACTAGAAACTCAATTCGTGATGAGGGAACTGATGACATAAGAGATGACAACACAAGTGTGTTACTCTTACATCCATCTATCCATCCATTATCCATGCCCACTCTAGCCTGCATAGGCTCTCTGTCCTGTTCTGGAGCCTAGTTTACCCCCTGCACCGAGAACCAGTTCATCACATTGAGCGTGAATGGTTGTCCTATGGTCAATTTAGATTTTGATTCATTTAGATTCTACCAACTAACTAGCTACCATTATCACCAGAGGAGGAAGGGGAAAAACTGAGCATGGGACACACTTAGCAGAACGGACGAAGAGAAGCCGAGGGAGAGAGTCCATCGCTAACAGCTAAAGTAGCGGACTTGATGTAGCACGTTAAAGTAGCAAGAAAGTTTGCAACACAGCTGCTTGCGTCGAACAAGCGTCAAAATTAGCCACTACACGAAGAGATGTAGTGTTGGTGAGATAAGATGTATGAGCTCGGAGATGAACGCGTGAACGGCAGAGCACAGAGCAGTAGAAAGAGGAAGTGACACAATACGTTTACCGGGGCATCAGATGTGGCACACAAGATCCACGATAAACATGTATTGCATTTATTCACCCAAATGTTCCATCTCACAATGTTAATGAAAGACGGAGAGTCATCATCTTCCCTGTGATTTAGATCTGCAGCGTTCTTCCTTGGCTCATGCTCCACTCTTGCAGGTTGAAAATTAAACCGGTAGTTTTCCTGCTAACAAACAAATAAACCAAAAGCCGAACCTCCTCAGCGGATTTAGTGAGAAAAAAGATCTTTTAAGGATGATCCATTGACAACAGTCACCTTCACTTTTAAGCCTGAAATTTTCTATATTGTAAAGAAATGTTGGACTGAGAATGAGGCGCGACTAGTTAAACTTGCTTCTGCAAGTTTTCCTCTAAAGGCGGGCTTAGGCGTGATGCATATAAGCAGTCGAAAGCAATAGTCAAAATGGATCTTTCTGGTGAGTCCAAGCCAAAGACTTGCTGCACTTCTCGAATGTTACCTTTAAAATGTCTATTTTCTTTACTCTGCAAGGTTGGACGTGTTCAGATAGACCGCTGTGCCTGACGAAAAGCCTTTTCTGACTTGAAACTTTGCCAGGGATAAACCATAATGTACCAATGTAGTGTGATAGTATCAAGGAGTTCATATTTTAAAATATTAGGTGTTCAATATATGTTTTGCAAAAACACATCGATAGCTATGACATTCCTGTCCTGCTTCCTCTGTCAATGCAGAAGTGTTGTTTTGGAAGAATTTCTGCTGTGGGCCGAACAGCAACTATTATACTGTAAACTGAAATCTTACTGCAACAGCTGCAACTGTAATCTAGGATGAAAGCACAATTAATGCCAGTGTCTTCCAGCATGAAACTTAAAAAAGTTGTTTATCTGCCTTGTTTTGCCTCAGGGCTTTCTCTTCAAAGAGTGCATTCTGGATTGTGTGTTTATGTGTGTCCGTGTGTGTGTAGCATATGTATGTGGGTGTTTCTGTTCTGAAAGTATGTTTTCTCCCACACATTTCTCATCCACATCCCAAACAAATTTCGTTGGGTGAAGTTAGAAACAGACAGTTAGAAAGGACAAAGGAGAGGAGGAACAACTGGCAGAATTTAACCACTTGTGCAAGACAAAATGATCTGAGCTGTGTTGCAAGATGGAGCTTCTTCAGCAGTTTTGCAACAACCGTCACACTACGAGTCATAATTAAAGCATTTGAAAGGCTCGCGTGTGTTTCTGAACAACGTGTACTATTTGTGGTGCAGTGACAATGTTTAGCGGAAGTTATAATTATTATATTCCCTATAAGTACACAAAGCTGTTGATGCATTATGTTTTCTAAATTGCATCTTTGTTGTGCAGACAACTATTCGTAAACATACAGTATGTAAACATTACAATTGTGTGGTGGAGTTTGTAAAGTAGGTGTAAGGTTCCATTCCTGACTTTTAATAGTCGCCACGCTCATCCAGCTCTTTTAGTGCACACATCACAAAAAGTATCAATAAGTCTGACCTTCTCCCAGTACAATATGGTTCTACTAAGCTGTCCTTTTAAACACCTCAGCACCCTGCCACAGTAAATGCTTCATCAGCAAGTTTGAGGCCTCACCCTTCTGGGTCTGTTTGTATATGTGTTGCAGGCTCTGTCTTAGTTCAAGGTCACCGGTGTGTGTTGTTAGGCGATGTCTGCGTTGGTTGCTACATTATGACTCATTGCTGAGGTGTTTTCCTGCTGGAGAGTGGCTGCCTTCCAGGTTTCGTCCTGTGTCCACTGAGCAACACATTTAGCTGCAAAAACTCAACAGATGTTTTTGGTATTTTTAATCTTAGGGATTTCTTTTTTTTTTTTTTTTTTAATTGCAGGGCTCTTTTGCCAGAGCTGGGAGGTCATTCCCGATTTCAGTGCTGCTGAAAAGCACCTAAAAATGCAAGATTCTAAAACTATTGTTACAGAGTAAACAGAACAGACTTCATAAAGGGCTACGAGGAACAAAACTACCAGGAAGAAGTTATCTTGATTACCGCTAACTGGAAATTTGCTGACTCTAATTTGCTGTCGGTTTTTGCATCCAGAAACAGAAGAGCATAGTGGATGTAGTTAGTTTCTCAACTGATGTGTCTGGGTTATATAAGCAAAGATATTCGATTCTCTCAGTTACAGGAAATTATTGAGGGGCAGTCTGTTGGGAGAATTTTTCTACGCCTCTCTTATTACGTACTCCTCAGTATTGAGAAATGTTTATCAATAGAAGAGAGTAGAATAGAAAGAGCTGAGCATGACAGTTTATAGCTTTTCTTTTACCCGAGCCTTCATATGTGCGCTTGTTTTGGTTGACAGCACCCCCCCCCCACACACACACACTGAAACTCCTAATAAATTCTCTTAAGTTCAGCTATTTCTCAAAAGTTTCTCCCTCCTCCATTTCCCTTCCTACTTTTCCAGAGTACCAGCACTCTTCCTTCTCACACAGAAACAGAGCCAGGTTGAAAAGAGGCAGAAGAATGAGGGGGGAGGGATAGACGGGAAGCCACAGCCGGAAAATGAAACAAAATGTTCTGAAATGCACGCTGAAGCAACTGCCAGGAAATGAGCTCCGGTTCATGGCAAAACTGCCCCAAAAGTTTCTAACCTGCCCCAAAAGTTGAAACCTGCCCTAAAAGTGAAGGGAAAGCATCCCCAAAAACAAGAACATTTTACATTAAAAGAGAGTGTTTAAGTTTTACAAACAGATTTGAATGAAATTGTCCTTTGAATGCATAAATATGATACTGTGCAGCATATAAACAAAGAGAGAAGAGGAAAACAAATGTTTTTTTTTTGGCAGCTGCCAGTAAAACTAGTTTCCTGGCTGATACAGAGTGTGCGAGGGCTATTTCAAAACTGAAGTCTGTTAAGGAATAACAGAAAAGCAGTACTCTGACTTTATCCTGACGCTTACAATAGTATGTCATCATACTAAAGAACTATAAATAGTGTATTGAGATCGTGACTTAATCGCGTTAATAAGACAAAGAGAAATTTGTAAATCTTAAGTATATATAAACACAAAGCAAATTAAATCCCCCAGAAATTCCAGTCTTTTCTTCTGATTCAGGAGCTTATTCAAACCCCCATAACATCTCTCTTGCAGAACCGGCATTTTTGTGCAGTATGTTTCTTTTTTTATTTACACACCACAGTTTAATATGCTAAATATCTCATGCAGGGTTTTTTTGCATTCATTGTACTGCATGTATCATTGACTTTAACTGAGGGACATGCTTTGTCCTTAAACTTTCTTGCTAATAAAGTTTCAGTGAAGTGAAGTGAAATGATAAATGATCAGTAATGAACTAACTCCTGTTCATGCCAAGTATTTATTGGTTCTGTTTTCAGGGCTTTTAACCTTCATTTATCATCCTGTAACTCTGTCAGACAAAAAAAAAAAGACTGCTGCTGTGGGGCTTAACAAGTCATGGCCTTTTTTAAGGTTTGCCCTGTTCCTCTGGTTTCAGAGTCTCATGCGGTGAACTTTAAGACAACATAGATTACGGCTTACAGAGATGGCAAGTTGAAGACTCGGGGCTCAGGGCACCTTCGAGAGCAAAGATAAGGCTTGAGGAAATCATCCAGGAGCCCCAAGTAAGATAAGAAGAACTTGACTGACTTTCATTTAAAAGATACCGAAAAAGTTGTGCTTAAAGCTTTTTTTTTTTTTTGTATCCCTTTGTGTGCCTGTAGAAGGAATATCTCAGCAACTGAGCGACTTAAAACCAGAGCAGAAGTCTTAACCTTTCACTTAGCAGTTGAGGTTAGGACAATACAACACTTTCAGTGATACTGCCTACATCCTGGTAGTAACTTAAATCAAAAACATTTCAGCACAATCTCTGGAATGGGGGTGTGAATATTTGGATGTGTTTTTTACAGTCCTTTTCTACGTCATGACATCGTCAGCTTTTAAAAAAAAAATGTTATTCAACCGTCTTATCTCGTGATCCTGTTTGATTGCATGCCAGACTCAGCTGATAAACATTTCCATGTTTCAAACCCTTATTCACGGTTATTGATCCCTCTGTTCTATCTGGATACCATGGCAATGTTAAACCCTGCGTTTTCTCCCCCGCACTGTGTCTCTCCTTTTTCTTTAGAAGGAAAAGTATGTTCCTGGCGGCACTATGGGAACAACACACACTCACAGAGTGGGAGACATCAGATTGAGCGAGGAAAGCAGTTTCACAGATGTGTCTCGTAATAATATGCAAGAGCTGACACACGGAGAGTCGAATTGTTTGTCCATGTGAGTCTCCATGAGATCAATCAGTTTAGACATTTAAAACGGGATATCACATTAAATGTGACATTGACTGGAGCTATTTCAATAAATGATTAAAAGACCTTGCAGGTGACTACTTGGACGATGAATCTGAAAATTGTCTGTGACCCTAAACGCATTGGTGGTATTGCTTGTGTCTTATTGTTGAGCGAGTTGGGACTTAACCATAGGAAAAAAAGAATTCAATGAATTTGAAAACAGGCCCCAGAGAAACACTCAGGCGTGTTTTGGTAGGGAAAGGTGTCCCACCTGGATGAACTTCTGCTATTGTTTTATTCTTAATGTACTTGCGCAAGCATACATTTGCTACTACACATCATAATGACAAGATTACATTTTTCCTGTTGGAAAGAATAGTTAACAAGTTGTGCTTGAAAATCAGAAGGAAGACAAACACATATCATAACACACATGCATGTATGTACTCAGTATGTACACAATTTACATTTTCTAGATAAATAAGTCACTAACATTAAGCCACATTAGACAGAAAATACTGGGAGAGGCACTGGAACTCCTCTTTCCACTGCTCAGTTCCTTAGCGCTCTTCCTCTCTCTCACATACACTTTGTATTTCCCACTACAGCACTATTGACACACACACACACACACACACACACACACGCACACATACTCACTCACAAACACACACAACCGTAGCTGTAACTCTCACACAATGTCTCTCTCACTCCTCATATTTGAAAGACGCTCTTGTCAACTGTGTGAAACAGTATGGAAGTGTAAAGATGTAATGGGAAAGTTGTGTGTGTGTGTGTGTGTGTGTGTGTGTGTGAGAGAGAGTGTGTTTTCACGTAGATGGTAAAAACACAAGATCATGTTTATATGTCACATTCCAGATCTTCTCTGTAAATCATGAAGGAAGAAAACACACTTTCACGGATGTTACTGCACCGACATTTAAGGAACACAGCTTTTAAAAAAAAGTGTCTACACTTCTAACACTTGCAAAGAATATTTGGCAAACATTGGTTTACACCAAGCATTCATGGCTTCGATACATGTACTGTAAATCATTAAGTGATTAGTAAATCCAGCCCCGGATAGATGAATGGATGTCTCGCTGTATGTCTGCAGATTCACTAGGTGCTCATAAACATTGGCAAAGGTTGCAGACTAACTGGACAGAACAAGTATATTTGTGACATTGTTCTTTTCACTCCAAAATATTGTCCACCCCCCAGCATGTTTCAATTAGCTTCGCCAGACTATTGCTCGCAGCTTCCTTTGTCTTGGCTGTTTGTAAAGTCAGAAAATCCTGCTTGCATTGACATTTGCAGAGCCGTGCTGAAGGGCAGACCAGTCAGCAACCAGTGTAAGTAGCTGATGGCGATAATGAAGTCAAGCATTTTTTTTGTAAATGTAGTTGCAGCAGTGATAGAGTTCAGCAAATGTGGTGGTCGATGCCTGCCGACAGGTTAAACGCTGCTCCAATAGTTTCAGAGACGGCCCGAGGTCCACGCCCATTGGGATGACTTGACAAGAAATCATTCCTTACAGACAGTAACACCAGGCTCTCATTCAATTGCTTCTCCAGTTTGTTGATTCTGTCAGATGACACTTCATAACTTCATTGTTTAAAAATTCACCTGAGGCTCTGTCATTGTCACTGTTATTTGATTATGTGTTAAGTCCCAGATTTCTGACTTCCATTTTATTTCCAGTGAACAGGTACATGGACTGAGGCACCAAATCTTTTCTTCTTTAGAACTTATTTGTCTTTTATAAGTGGATTTTACATTTGCTGTTGTGGCTTACTTTTTAAGCTCTTTTCACTATACAAGGAAAATGTGGCCAACAGCCCAATCTGCTGAAATATCTTGATTAATCATCCTCAGATTACAACCAGGTCATTACTCCTCCTCTATAGGCTTCAGCCTGTCATTCTGCCTTCTTTGTGACTCTAACTGGGTCAAAATGTTATGACTTCAACACTTACTCACATGCTGTCATTTACTCAGAATGTGCAAGTCACACATAATAACAACACTTACTAGGGTACTGCTTATAATTGGTGCATTACCAAAGACGGGAGTTCAAAAATGAATTGCATACAGAATGGCAGCAAATTAAAAACCTACAACTACATTACATTGATATACCACAAATGTGTTAGCGTGCATCTGTCTTTGTATGTGTGTTTCTGTGTGTGTGTGTGAAGCCTGGAGGCAACTTCTAAGGTGTGACCTGACATTGCTTAAGTTTGACAAAGGCGAGGCCTTATGACATCAGTAGGTGAAACCTGTTTTTCGTTAGTGGCAGGAAATGATGCAGGCAGCAGTCTGTGTTTGTGTATGTGGGTACATTGAAAAAACAATGCTTTTATCTCCATGCTGGCTCGTGGGTTAAAACAATGAAGCTACCAGGTACTTCTGTCTTTAAAAGCATACACAGCCAAAACAAAAAAAAAAAAAAAAAAAAAATCATAATTCTTGATTCACTATGAACTTTAGCTCGTGAAAAGGTGTCGCTTTCTCTTAAAAGACAGCAGTAGGATGGACTGAGTGTTTTGACTGGCAGTTTAACAAGTGGCCGGGCAGATCATCTTATATGAGCACTGAGTCGCTGACTTGTTCACATTACAGACAACATACACAAACAAACAAACAAACGAACAAACACACACATCTATGCTGTGGGAGTAGGCGAGGGAAGAGGACTAGACTAAAAGAGATTGAGAGATGAAGATACACACACACACACACACACACACACACACACACACACACACACACACACACACACACACACACACACACACACACACACACATGAACGAAGTTGGTGAGTCTGTGAGGAATGTGTGGTATGCTGGTTTGAGCAGAGCTGATCTCACAGCATGAAGACAGCTGTTGGGACCCTTCATGCTGCTGCTTGACAAACTTTAAGGAATGTACCATTTTTTCAGATCTGTCAGTGGAAAGTCAGTCTTGAACTTAAAGTGAAAGACCAGTCAAATGCACCAAGTATTGACTGAAAAGCCATAGACAATTACCTACAATTTTATTTAATCTTCTTACAATATGAAGTATAAATTGTGCAGTGTTGGATGGAGTATACGTCTGCTTCAGTTAAAGATGCAACATGTAGTATTTAGGTCCCATCTACTAATAGCTACCACTTCGTATGTTAAGCGGTGATAATGAGTCACCAGTCTGCTCACAGGCCGGCTCTCAGAGTTTAGTCGAATTTAGCTTATTCTTGTGCTGCTGTTAGAGAAGATAGCTTTGATTGATAGCTGATGATTGTAGAGTTAGATTTTAGGGACACAATAGTGGATGGACTGAAAAAAATTGGTCATTAGCTAAACCTATAGTTTATACTACATGCTCGCTCATCTCCATTTTTAGCAAGACCTTAGCAGAAAGAAAAGAGTTACAACAAAAGCATGTATTTTATGTGTTTTGATTTGTGTTTCCATTAGCTGCACTGAAAAATCAGCTTACAACCATCCAAACAGGGTCAGTAGGCCTGGTTTGTTTGCTACATGAAGCGAGTTACGAACAGTCTGAACTGAATCAGCAAACAATTAAAGTTAACATTTTAACTTTACACTATGCTACCTTTTTTTTTTTTTTTTAAACTATTGCTACATATAGCTAACATGAGCAACAACACATGTTTACTTACCGGTCTAGAAGAAACAGCGCGAGCTCGGATTCAAACCTCGATCCGAGCCGTCTCCGGTGGGGTAAAACAACACCACTGTAAACTCAAGTAATTCCATTCATCAGAACAAGAAGTCAGAATAGGCTACAATACTTCTTCCCTCCATGTTAGGCTAAAGGTAGACTGTACACTACAGTGACTCACTATCACCTCCTGAGGCGTGGAGTGGCAGTATAACACGGGACGGACTGGAGCGAACTGGTTAGCATCTTATTTATTGCACCCTTTAGTCAAAGTAACATAACTTCAACATAAAATGACTTAAAGTTTAGCTTATGCTCATTTACCCAGTCCATAAATGAATAGCTGTCACAACTGTAGCTGTCAAATACATGCAACCGAGTAAAATGTCAATTGCCGCTGACTGTAGTGGAAGAGAAATACAAAATAAGACAAAATGGAAATGCTCGAGTAAAGTAGGCTACCTGAAAACTGTACGTAAGTACAGTGCTTAAACAAATGCAGCTAGGCCTACTTTAAGCCACTTGCTTTAACATTTTTTTTTATAAAAAGACTTTTACACATTTTGCCAAAGAGTTTGAAAGGGTTGGGCGTTTTACTAGAGTTCATTGCCAGTCCCCTTTTTATCATCAATTCTTGTCCTTGAGAGTTTGCGTCAGTGTTTCCACTCTGTTCTCCAATAGTCAGCTGGTCAGCTCTTATGGAGGTAAAAACTGTAACATACAACAGTCAGCTGCACAATTTTGGTCCTTCTGGCTGGCAGCTGTGTTACAAAGTAGATAGATCCATATCTTTACGTGTCTTTATGTGCTGCGTCTGATATTGTTTGTTTCTTTAAAGTAATTATATCATTATAAAGGCCATTCTATTTAGGAATGTCAATTCCTCAAAAATAATTGGAAACAGTTGTCAAATGGAAAGTTTTCATAATATGATGATTAGGTAAGACACCGGTTTTGTCTACACTATTACAGTAATCTATCATGTGAACGAAACAAGAATTGTGACCAAAGGTCTCTCCCAGATCTGTGCTGATGGGAATTAAGGCTTTCTCATGACGTCATGAGCAAAGAAATCCAAGAACTGCAGGGTTCACAGAAATAATCAGTCACCAGTGACTCTCTGAAGGCTTTGCAAAAACAGTGGGTATTGAAAGTCTCACTGAGCAATGTTTGTACAACTTGTTGAGAAATTGTAATGATTATTACAAATGTGCCAGGAAGCCAGTTGCAACCCATAACTAGTGTGTTCTCCATTATAACAGCCAAGTATGGGTACTAAGTGAAACACCAATGTGATCAAAGGAAACATAAAAACATTTCCGGAAAAACAAACAAATACAATATTTACACAGGTTGTTTATTTTCATGAAATTGACTCCTTAGCTGAGAATTTAGTCGTGTGAGTATTAATGGCAAGCAGGATAGTATCTTTTTACTCTACTTTAAAAAACACGCTTAGTTGTTGTGACATCATGAGCTGAGATTTCCATCTGAGCTTTCTTTCAGAACAACAGTGCAACATCTTAGACATATATTCAGTTTGCAGTCGCTACAAGTGGCTAGGAAATTACAGAGAAGTTTCCAGGCTTGACAATATACTTGTTTCCTACCACTTCACAGTCCATTCCCCCCCCCCCCGGTTGTGATGCTACGGAGAGCCCGTGTGGTATAGACTGCAGTGTCAAACCGCAGTGACACAGGCTCACATGATGAGGATAGGCAATATCAAAGAACTAAGTACAGTGACTCATGACCACAATCTCTTGATTTGGGTCTACATCACATGAGCCTGTATTGCTTCTCACGTATTGTATCAGTTACTGTATATGAATTTCATGAAATTACAGTATGTATGTCATTACCATGCAGTGTAATTTTCCTGCATTTACGGTCCCTCCAGCACTGCGGCTTTCTTACAGGACACGTCAACCCTGAAACAAAAACACACTGACTAACTGTCACTTTAGTACAACGAGAGGTACAGTTTTGGCCTCTATTAAACCTCCCTTCTTTTTGAATCGAAATATAAAATATTGCAAACTTTCAAGGAAGTGACTGCTAAGTGGCAATATACACTTTATAATAATATCATTGTACAATGTATATTAAGTGGACTTTTGACTGTTTGTGTCATGCATTATCCTAAATGTAACTCTTTAAACTCTGAAAAAAACCCTGAACTAAATGAAAACTACCAAAAAAAAAAAAACACTAGCTCAATTCAGTGTACCTCTGTACCCTTCTGCTGCTACAGTCTTACTTGGCTTGGTATGATAGGTAGCATCAAATTGATATTGTTAGAGCAATCATTTAGGTTCAATTTAATTTTTTTTAATCAAGGATACTATCTGATTTAAGAGATTAAGAAATGTCACAAAACTGTTTGTAACATTGTAACACTAAATAAAGTACAATAATTAGAATAAAAATGCTGATAATAGTTATAGCTTTGATCAGAGGGGATCTGAAACCTTGTTGAGAAATACACATAACAGAAAGTCTTCAGCTCTTGAGCAAAACATTCAGCTGCAAACCTCTCAGCAGGAGCACACTTAGTCTCTTGTCTGTACGTAACCCTCCGCCTACCAGATTCAAGTGAAAGCGACTCACCTCAAAACTGTTTTTGTAAACATGTTTAGCTTCCTTTTAAAAGGCATTTCCCAGGATGTTATTTAGCCTGGCCAGGAGCAGAATGAATAACTGAAGTTGCTCAACATCTATCCCATCCTTTCGTTAAATATACTGTATACTACAAGGTCTAAAACTGATGTCAGAGAACAGGGCACTCAATTAGAAATAAATCTATTGAGCCCCTTTGTTAGAAAGAGAAGAGCAGATAAAATATTTGTATCTGTAGATTAACCCCCTGAAGGTTGTTCTGCACGTCATAGACATGTCCTACAGTCAGTGCAGCGTAACTGACTCTCACCTGACAGGACAGGTCGGTCTTTTGTTGAAGCACAACCGACTGTCTGATTATCAATGAGGCCATCTGGAAGAGGGGAAGAAAAAAAACACAAGAAATGCCCGAAATCAAATTATCTCTATGGGTCACGAGAGGAAATCAAGCAGTCAGTGAGTTGTTTGTGAGCATGCATGTGTCATTAATCACTGTTTTAAGACTCCTACAGCACTGATGACATCACCTGTCTCAGTCCAACATGACCGCACACAAATGGAAAAGCCGACAGGACAGATTTTATGACAGAGCACTACAAAGGAGAGCAATGCAATGTTCAGTAATGTCATAACGATCCTGTGATCTTGAATAAACTGGGAAGGAGATCTGTCTTTCCATGATGGAAACAACCTAATCATACATTTGATATTATTACTAATGCCATTTGACAGATTGTTGTAATAGACACTGGTATTGCAGTCATGTGAAAAAACATCTAATGGAAATTGTTGGCTTTTTGGACAAGCAAACAACTGATCATCTTGGAAACAGTGTCTAATAGAGAAAGTGTCATTTTCCAACATTAAATGAAATTTAAAAAAAGGTCAGACACTTTCAACAACTTGTTGATATAGTGTCTATGGATAAAGCTGATATACTTCAACACCACCACAAGGAAATTTAGGCCATTCAATAACCTGCCACTCCTTGATGAATTTGTAAGTTTTCGTAGTACCTTTCTTTTGCTAACATCCACTTCCTGTTCAACTTCAACTTTCAGACTGATTGATAAGACAGATCCGACAGATCTTCAAACACTCTTTGATTTGTTGCAGAGTCCATAGTTGAATCAAGGACAGCGCCAAGTGTGTCTTCTGTTACTGTGGCCAAACAATTCTGTTCTCTCACATTTTGTTGGACTGCGAGGGCTGTACTTAGTTTCTCCATGTGACAGATAGGCCTATGTTTTTTATTTATATTTTTAAATTGTAAAAATGACTACATGTCAATTGTGTCATTTTATCACCTTTATGCTCAGTCTCTCGCTAGTCAGAGGTGCCACATTCAATTCTGTACACAACTAAGCTGATAACAAGCTCTGATAATAGGCTTTTATGAGGAGGTAACATACTAATCACAGCTGAGCTGATAACAATGCTCTAATTCAGAGAGAAGCTGTGATGCTAAGAGCTATTCAGTCAGTGACACAAAGATTCACCTCAATTTAAAGACTGTCTGTTTAAAGTGACCAAACCCTTTATATTAAGAAAGTAAGTAAGTGAACAGAACGGGTTGTAAAGCTTAGACAAATGCTATTATGTACAGTAATATTGTTGTTATCTGTGGTAATAATGTAGGCTCTGTATGAATACTGATGTTTTATTTGCACACCGCCCAGTCATGCCAAGGGCATGCTGTCATACTTCACATTGAATTGTGGTTGTGATCCAGTGATGTCTTATGAAAAGGACTGTATGCCATCAACTGCAGTGAGTGGAAGCCAACAATACAAAAGCACCACATGCTGCTCAGCAATCACAGACAGCGAGGAGACTTTGGCCTGTCCGACCCATGTGAAAACAACGATGACTGCTTATGGAACTTCTGTCAAGCAGGAGCTTCCTCAAGTAATTTATTTATGTACAAATAGATAATTGCTCATAAAAAAAAAAGCCTAATACTGTTTTAGCAAAATGCGCTTTTATAATCAAATAGCAGAACTGTTGTAGTGGAAGCTTTGTAAAAGGTTAACTTCCTCTTGGTTATATTCAGTTTTAGCTGCTGGTCAGGGTCACGCTTTGTTTGTGTGTGTGTGTGTGTGTGTGTGTGTGTGTGTGTGTGTGTGTGTGTGTGTGTGTGTGTGTGTGTGTGTGTGTGTGTGTGTGTGAGTCTCTGAGTGTTATGTGTAGGAAATTGTGAAACTGAGCAAAACACACAAAAAGACATACGCACACACTTTTTTTTATACACATCTTTCTATGCATTTAAATTTGTCAGAATATTGATTTCATTGTTTTTAAATATTGTATGTGTGTTAATGTATAAAATATAGAGCAGGGTGTTTGCTCTCTTACTGTGAAAAAACAACCCTGATTAATCAAAACCTGAGTTACCACTCTGGAAGGAATTTACTGGGGAAACAGGGAAATGTAATAGTGATAAGGGGATCTGTCTCTAGTTTCATTAAACTGAGAACTGGATTACGCAGGATACCTTATATGAAACCAAAGCAGATCATTTGAAATGATACTGTATTTGTCGTCTCAGTGTTGATCTGTCTTCTATGTTGACCTGTCTTCTATGTTGAGGGGCTTGCTTGAATATTGATGTTGCTTTTGTTTTGATATCTCTATGTGTTAAAGCATTGCACTTAAAAAAAAAACCACTGGCAGTGGAAAACTAAGTGTTTCTTATCCGATTTCTTTTAACAGATGAACATTGAGGTTAATGATTTCTTTAAATAACTGAAGATGGCCAAAGACTGAATCACGAGTGGAAATGGCGGCAGCACTTATCTCTCGGGGGGAACTTTTAACACACATAGCACTTTTGGCTACTTCCCTGAGTGATAACCATAGCTCCCCAGCTTTAGTCTGTGGGAAAGAACTGACATCAATCATGACCTATCAACGAGAAGTGAAAATAATGACTCGGTAAATTCTTTGTATCAGTAAGGGAAACAACACATCAAATAGAATTGAATACAAGAGTCACTCAGGAACAAAAACTGATTAGGCGGTTTTTGTCACACATCTGTCCTAGATATATGTGTTAAGGGCCCTTAACAGATCGAACCGCATCTACCAGTAGGCTAAAGGGTTACAGTAAGTGGCCTTACATAGTTTAGAGAGTAATAAGTAAGTGTAAGGAGAAAAGTTTGGGGTTAGTGGGGTGGATCAAACCAAGCGGCAACCAACAGAGATGTGACCCACTTGACCTGTGAACTGCCATGTGCATTTTGGCCCTCGCCAGACGTAATTTGGAGCCAAACGTAACCAAATTTGGTCAGTCAGAAGGAAAAGCCGAAACCTGACTGGACCAAAGGCCTGTCAATCAAACAGACACGCCTCCAAAAATGCCACTTTTTGAGGCCAAATATCCAATTAATGACTAATGACCAATTGGTGCCTAACCCTAAAAATGTATTAAAAAAAAAAAAAAAAAAAAAATCTAAATCGCATGGTCTTTGACACCCAGGGAGGAAAAGTCATAACACTGACACACTGTCTTCTCGTGCCCTGGAAGGTTAATTACAAGCTTTGGTGTTAACCATGTGCTTATCGTTGTTACCATGATGACAAAAGTCTGGTACACCTCTAACTGAGTGTCGTTGGTACGGTCCAGTGGTCAGATATATTGTTGACACTGGCCTCCTGAACTAGCCCATATACATATGTGGGACAGATGTATGATGATAACAGCCAATCAAATAGCCAGACAGCAGTTAAACTGACTGCTTACAGGTAAAATAAGAAACAGAGGGAAGGCAGCTTCCAAACATTTAGGGACACTGAACTATCAATCATCTACATTTAGGTAATGAGTGGATATTCTTGGTAAACACAGTGTATAGAGGAGAGTCCTGTGTGTATCTGTGCATATATTGTGTATTTTTGTATTATGCAAAGGTAACAATTATCTACTTTAATTCATTTCTACATTTACCCGACCTGTTTTTCCTCGGGACTGTAGTTGAAGACTGTTATTGTAAGCACAATTAATACAGTAAAAACGAAAGGTCTACGGTTAAGACGGTGGCCTTTTGACACCCTTTTTTTCCCCTTTGGGCCAAAGAGTCTGCTGACACAGTCACACTTTCTTTTTAACTCAGAGTGCTTATATGGCCATGTGGTTGCACGTGGTTGTATATCCTATTGCATCAGCTGTTTCACTATATATGTTGGTGTGAGTTTGCCTACGTTGGTGTATGTGTATGGTCATGTAAGTCCATGTACAATTTTTGAGTTCACAGTCAAATGGCCAGACGATAGTGTACATCATTTATTTTAGACTTTGGTATGTGTTTATCTCAGGCGTTTTATGTCTATGTTGTATGTCTGTTTTTTTGTAACTTTATTTTATTACACCGGTTTAGTATGTGCAGTAAACTCTGGCTGACATTCAGTGTCTCTTCTGGCCCGGTGTATTTGTCTGTGTGCCCAGGCCCATAAGTGGGTGAAGTTCATAGGTTTATTGTTTTATTCCAAGTGTTTTATGATGCCAAAAGTCAGACAGATGTCTGACAAAGCCTGAATCACCTCATCATTTATGACAATTATTCCTGAGGGTCTACCAAGATGGTGTTTAAATTGTACTTAAAGTGTGGTTGGTTAATTCATAATCGTGGTGTCAACGGAAATGTAACATCTGAAACTGACAGGTTTTGTTTTATTCCACTGGCTTTGGGTGATCTCATTTAATGTTGAATGAGAAAAGTTTTAGAAAAGAGATGCAAAGTACAGTGATTGTGTTTTTGTCATTTTTAAACACATTTTCATTGGTATATTTATATTTAAATACTTGTTAAGATTAAAAACTTAACTTCTGCTTAATTTACAATAAATATTCACTTAAATTGTAAAGTTTCAAACTCTGAATGAATGCTGCTGAATGATGAGTCACGATACGCGTACAATATATTGGTCAACCATGACGTCTTCACAAATGAGACGACGTAGATGATAATAATAATTAACCTAGAGCTGCACCTTGCAAAAATCAGTACAGAGCTATTTTAAATTCACATGCACAACTCTAAAAGGCTTGAGCCGTTTATGAACTTCTGTCTGACAATACTTAAGCCAGGGGTCTCCAACTCCTTTTCTTCTGAGAGCTACTTTGACAAAAAAAAAAAAGTGTCCGAAGCTACTAATGTTTAGTCACATTTATTCACATAGCTGAGCTTCACCCAACCAGCTGAATTATCTTCTTATATGTAAACAATAACAAGTTGTTACTCAACAAAAACATAATCAACCAGTAGCAAGCGAGCCACTGTGGATTGTGACTGAAAGACGTCTGAGACAAGAGTTTGTCAAAGCTTCGTGGATGTCGTGCTGTAGTTGCATGTAGTTTTAGATGCCACATCGCATACAGTCATATACGTAGTGAGAATTTTAACAGGTGATAGGCACAGGGTGACTGTTGTTTCACTCTGAATTGTCTGTCTTGTATTAACAGCAATCTGTTGACTGCACATGTTTAAGTATGTGTAATGACTGGCTGAAGGAGTGTCTGCACTGTGAATCATTTTGGGTGAATAACTGTGACACATTTTCTATTGTTAACTGTTAAAAGACATTTTACCTAGTTTTAAGCTATGATCAACATATTTTAAGATGCAGTAAAACATTATGTTTTACACGGTATATTTGTGGTTAATTAATATTTTTTCAGCATGGCAAAAGAGCACAGCATTATATAGTTGCAACAACTTATTAGATCTAGACAGTTTCTCAATCTGTTCAGTGGAACATCAACAACAATATATCATTACTTATTGTGCAATTGGCCACTCTGTGCTAAATAGGAAAAAAATGCTTGCTCTCTGCTGATTTACATATAGAGACACATATGAATGGCTCCACTCGCATACAAAATATGTACACGGCAGGCATTTAAGTTTTTTGTATAAGATGCAACTGTATAACTTGCAGTATTTTTTTGACTCGTAAATACCCCAAAATATCCTCTTTGAATCCATCAGTTATGAACACATTCTTACCGTTTACTAAAACCCCTACAGTTTGACAGGATGTGAGACAGCAATGTGTGACTCTAGAGATATGTGGAGAAGCTGTAGGTGGTTTTTCAGGCTCCACATGCTGGACCAGAAACAATTAAACAACCTGACCCTAAAGCGGGGAGGACCCTTTAGCATAGCTAAAAGTGAAGAGCTGCTGGACTATAATGCACTTCATCAAAGCATTTGGTAGGCCTACGTAATATATGTACTTGGTGGACAACGGGAGACTTGTGCCATTTCAAGAAACTAGCAGATATTGTGTCTCCTATCTGTGATAGACAAATGAAGCTGTTGTCTGTTTTTTAAGATAAGATGTAGTTGCATAACTACAGTGTCTACTACCAACTGGTAGATTGTTAGTGGTGTTTAAACAACCTATATTTGCTTTTATTAGAACCTCTACTGGTCGTAATAATTATGACGGGAGAAATGGAGGAAGTTAGGTGATGAAGTATTTAGAGTGACAGTCCTCACAGGAAGGAAGGTTGGATGAATCCAAGTCAGGACTTTCCCCTAGAAGAAAGTCTCTATGATATAGTGTCTTTCTTATCATAGTTAGCTGCCTGCTGTACCTTCATATTTAGAGTCTGTGTAAGTAGTGTCCATCTTCTTGTCAAACATTTGGAAATAATTATTTTTTGCATATTTCCCAAAATGTTCAAGTTTTCTATTAGCAGGCAACCTGTTTCAGCCATTCATAAGCAACACGTGTCCCCAGAACATGAAGGCTGTAGTACTGCCCATGAAATAAATAACAGTAGTGACCTCTCCTCCATAATCTCTGATACCAATCCCTCAAAGGCCCCTTCAAAAGAGTATATGTTTATTATTTATGTGAAGCTCAAAATTCTGCAATGGCCGCAGTGACTCAAATCCAGCAAAGTACAGCAATGGCTCAGGCAAAGGTGAAGTAGTGAGCTACTTCTTAATGTGTTGGTAGTGAGAAAGACAGGTGGGGGGTGTGTGAGCCGAAGTGTGATAATGCAGAGGACATCATGTACCAAGCAGTCTTTTGATTTTATTTGAATAGCATTCTTTCCCTCAACTGGAACCTTCCTCTCACGTACCAAGGGGCCTCACTTCCTATTCTGAGAGCCTTTCCATTTCCTCTCTGTCTGAGGCGGAGCTCTGCTTTTAAAGCCAAACTACTCAGACTTGCTCTACCCAGCACACCATTTTAAGCAATGAAAACAGATTTCTTCTTGTGTTTTTGAGCCAGCAAACATGACTTATTAATGCAGATGTTGAATTATTTTTGCCTGTATTCACTAGTGATAACATCTTCACCAGACTTCCTCTGCCTTCTTTGGAGCTGCATGAACAAAACACTTACAAAAATGTCACAGTGACTAAAAACGGATGTGGTTATTGACCTTTTAGGTAGCAGGCCTGCCTCATTTTTAACACACTAGAAATGTCACAAATTGTCAAGGAGGCCAACATACAATAAGCCACTCTTATAAAAATATGGTGTGCCCTGAATCTTAATGTAATATTTTTTTTTAAGTGTTTTAGAGTCACCTGAGTTTATTCCACAACACTGATGGTCCCTCGCCCACAACAGTTCTGATTGTGTAGACCAAAGCAGTGTGGAGGAAAGTGTGGTCATGTGAGGCAAAGCAGAAAAACAGAACAACAACAATCATATTATATGTGGTGAATATGGTATGGAAATTAACACATAGTTGAAGGTGGGGCGGAACACAAAGCAGAAGTACAGAAATTTCTGACATTTCTACCACACAAAAAATGTTTTCCTGTTGCTTATCTGATTATGTTAGCTGCTTATCTGTCAGTCTGATTTTAACCATATAATAACTTCATATTTCCATGCAGAATATATGCTCATGACATGGCTGAATCCTTTTAATTGCTTTTTCATATTGTTCCATCTTCATGAACTAGTCATAAATCACCTGTCACCTGGGAATGCTTTACACCGTGAAACAGTCAGCTCTCTCCAAACATATAACTCAAAACGACTGCAACAACAGCTTCACAGAGTGTAAAAAGAACTGAGAAAGATTTAAGCTCTGCTGAAAAAAAATGCTCAAGCTTTCCTTCTTTCTGTTAATGTGTGGTTTACCAATGTAATGCCGCCACCTGCTGCCTAAACTCAGTAAAACAGATTTATAATAAGGATCCATTTCACTGGTAGTGAGTCACACTTACTAGGCTGCGCATGTAGGTCACATTTAAAACTCCACACTAACAGAAAAACAGTATTAAAAATGTAAATGGTAAAGGTACAGTTCAGAAATACTTTTCCTTTTCTAAGAAGAAAGAAGAAGATAACATCAAAAATAATAATTAATCAGTACTAAGGCCAAAAGACAAACAAGCTGCAGATGATGGAAGGAATTCAGGAAGCTCAGATTTTGCTGTGTATTGGCAGGGGTGCACTGAAGTGCACTTTGGATTATAGTATGTGTTTGAGTTGGAGATGAGGGTCACCGTCTGATCTATGTTTGTTTAGGCTCTAATGTTCCAGAACAGTGAAGAAAAACACGTCAGATGAGACCGTGAACTCAACGTTCCCTGCAATGTGAAAATAAAATATATGTTTATATAGGCCGTGCCAGGATTTTTCTCACTGTCGTAGGTTAGTAGTTGCTATGTTACATCATGGAGTAATTTTCTAAATAAATAAACAAACTAAAATACCAGGGGCCTTTTTAACAAAAGCAGAATAAAGAAATCCAGGATATCAGAGTAAAGCCGAACTTGACCGAGCCCAGTCACTGGGCTTAAGCGGTTTCACAATTGCCAATCCTGGCTGATCAGGGGCGGCTAGTTCAAGTCAGGTGTAATTCATCCGGATAAATAAACATTCATGTCTGTCTTCAAAAGACCACGAGGTAGATCGCAGATTCATTGATGGTGAAATGGAAAAGAGACGTGCCGCAAATCTAAATCCCAGTGAGAAACAGCTCTTCATGGTGGATGGCAGATAATAGTGGACTGAGTGAATGCGTTGTTCACTTAAACAAAAGGTTATGACTCATTTGAACTAAAACTGTCAGAATTCTATACTTCAAGGAGTTAATGGCTCAATTTATCAGCTGCACACCTTAATGCCTTAAAAGTAAGAAGGAAGTTAATGTTAGATGATGATAATGAAAATTTACCATGAAGATAACAAACCTCTCTCTTTTCTTAATATATATATACACACACACATATATATATATATATACTGTATATATATATATATATATATATATATACACAAACCAGGAAACCTGGAAAATCCTGGTTTAATCCCTTATCTAGGTTTTATGAAACAGGTGCCAGTGGGCCAAGCAATGGTACCCTGTTCATGTTTTTATCAGCACAACAGATATAGCTTCACTATAAGCCAAGATGTACACAGGTTGACTATTTCAACTGGATATGCTGTGGCATTTAACCTCCCCACCTCACCAAAAACACAAACGCAGTAAAGTAAAGGAATAGGTTAATCAAATATGGAGTATTGACAGAGCAGATGTGTTATTTTGTTGTGGCAAAAGCATCAACTGCTCATCAAGGCCCACATATACCCCCTGTTTTCGCTGAGTGCATTACTTATTGTTGAGTCTTTCTCCTTAACTTCAATTCAGACCATGCATTCACGGCTTGTTTATGTCCAGCACTCACATATGTATGAAATGACTTCTCAGCTTTAATCCTTCCATCCACACACTGTCTATACCCACTTTATCCTTAGCAGAGTCATAGCAGGCTGCAGCCTATCCCAGCTGACCTGGAGCGAAGGCAGTGTACACCCTGGACAGATCACCAGTCCATCACAGGGCCAACACGGAAAGATGGACAAACAGTTACAACTCATGCGTGTCTTTGGACGGTGGGAGGAAGACGGAGCACCTGGAGAAAACACACACAGGCTCAGGGAGAACATGCAAACTCCACAGAGAAAGGTCCCAGCTGACCAACAGCTAACCCTGAACCATCTTGCTGGGAGACAACAGTGCTAACAACTGCACCACTCTCCTGCCCTCATACAATCCAATTCTATTCTATTTTATTTTGAGTGTAAAATCACCATGCAGCTGAGTTACCTCTGTTTACATGAACAATATAACACAGAGCAATGAAACAAAAACCAAAAAAACATTAAAACACGTTGACAATGATAACATTTATCAAATAAAACTGAACAAACACGATCAAATGTGTTCACAAATCTGCTCCGCATTCACTCAGATATGACTCATTGTATCATGTCCTGGTTTCAAATGGCTGCCTCTTGTTGAATATAATGTGGCCAAGCTTTTCTACATGGGATATTTCACAGCTCAAGTTGAGACAGTGTACACTGTCCATAAATACAAGTGACTTGTGTTGACGTGTAGAGGCCATCCAGGCTCCTGACATGACAACAAGGACATGCTCTTTAGAGTTGGTTCAGTCAACCAGGCCGTGTCCCCACACTTCACAACTCATTATGCCATTCTGTCGTGGCGACTATTCTCTGCTTGAGTCAGTGGACAAAGGTATCGTTATTACTCAAGACCAGTTTGGGAAATCAGGCCTGTTATTGAGCCTTGTTCAGCAGCAGAGTGCGCACACACACACACACACACACACACACACACACACACACACACACACACACACACACACACACACACACACACACACACACACACACACACACACACACACACACACACACACACACACATATACACGCACGCACGCACATATACACGCACGCACGCGCACACACGCTCTCTCTCTTACACACGCTCTCTCTCTCTCACTCAAACACACACACACTCTCTCTCGTTCTCTCTTTCACACACACACACACACGCACGCACACGCACGCACACTCACGCACACTCACGCACACTCACGCACACTCACGCACACTTAAAGCCATGTCAACAGTATGTGCACACCATGAGATATTTGCCAGTATCTGGGAATACACTTGACTCTTAAATCACAAGAGTTTACTGTAAACTCATGGAAGTGTTGAGGTCAGTGGAACCAGAGACACCTCGCTTTCGCTTCCTCTAATGCACACAGACATGTAAAACAATCAATTAAACATGAAAAAGAATCCTCAGCGACCAGAGAACGACCACCGGAACAAGAATGGTTCTAAACTGGTCGGCCAGTCCTTCGGTATATCAGTGCTGCACACATTTGTCTCCTTTATAAATCCCATCCTGACCCATTACAAATGTCACTTAGCAGGCACTGGGAAATGAGCTACACTCTCCAGTATTGAATACAGGTGTACAACAAGAGAAAGTTAGCAATAAAAATATAGAAATAACAATGAAGACAAAAAAAACCCAACAACTGTGGAATAGTCCAACAACACCCAGCTAATAATTTCCTTTACTTTGGTATTCAATTGAGTACTCACTTACGATGCATGGACAAGAAATGATTCAGACTGTTTATTCTCTCATTGAGATAAGTAGCAATTTAGATTTGAAGTTATTTAGACACCAGAGAAGCAAATGACTGCCTCAACAAACATTACTGGACTAAGGACAATCCAAGAGTTAGTGTTTGGATTTGCAATTAGCTCCCCCACATAACGGTTTTAAAAGGCAAATGTGTTTCCCCACATTGGGGAACTGACTCATTGCAACAACCTGCACGTCTGTGTTCTGACCTTCTTAGTGAAACTGAAATTGCCTATGTAGTTATGCAGGTGTTTATGTGCATGTGTCTCTGTGGGTGTGCACTTTTCAATCTTATATTCTACCCACTCGCTTGGCCTTGCTAGTGTCTCTCCAAGACTGAATGTTGGTGGTGTGTGTTTATACGCTGGGGGGCATAGAAAGGTGCCTCAACTCCACAATTTTCAGAGTACCACCCCTTTCAGAACAAACAGACAAACACACTCATGCAGATCTGAGAACGCATGAATCAGATGTGAGAGATGCACTTACATAACCTCCTCACCACACATTCACATTTGAACCATTACACAATTTCACAAGTGTCCTCGGTAAACATCCAGGAGCCTACTAGAAGAAAATCCCAGAGCTGCTGTCTGTTATCAGACAGTTAGGCAGAGGAGGGTGAAAATGTACATGTAGGTGGGAAAGTGAGAAGAAATGACTGGAGTCAGAGGTTAAAAACTGATCTGACAACACGTCATCATGTACAAACAAAATAGGTATTTTTCCAATGACTTCCAGGAATTATTATCACCAGCGCCTTCTACAGAACCAAAATGTCCTGATACCTGAAAGAGAGTAGGTCATTCTCCAAGATAACGTACAGTACAGTATGACTCTTGGAGAGTACTAGCGAAAGGCGTACAGGACCTTTTTCATCATGGTAACCATAATAAACAGGTGGTTTAACACAGTTTGGTGTAGTTTCGGAAAAGATCATGGTTTTGGTTAAAATAATGACATTAGTTATGTAAGTTATGTACATATGCCATGTATGTGATTTAAGGTTAAATGCATTGCATTAACTTACTTACAAATTTGTGTTTAAATAAGTCAACACTTATGATTTCAAAAGGGACACGAACAGCAGTGTTCTGCAGGTGAAAGTCCTGTGTTTGATCCAGCCAGCCACCCCAACCTCATCCCAAAACAGACTTTGTCCCTTGCTCCAGTCAGAATTACTACGGCCACTAGAGGTCGCAATAAATGTAAATATTGGTTGTGTTTTAAGCAGGACTGTCTGATTTGCACACACACACACACACACACACACACACACACACACACACACACACACACACACACACACACACACACACACACACACACACACACACACACACACACACACACACACACACACACACACACACACACACACACACACAAGCACAAAGCGTGAGTGTCAACCTGATAAATGACCAAGGTGCAACACAATGTCTCAAGGATGGGTGGATTTAAAAAATTACCCTCACATGGTCAAATACTTTCCCGAATAATAACAGAAAAATGTGTAGCAACTTACCAAATATTATTTTAATAGAGAGCAGAGAATTCACTTATCTTGATCTTGCAACTGGTCTGAAGCCCTGATTGATTACTATCAAATTCTCAAGGCCAGAAAAAGCAGTGGGAGCATAAACCCCCCTTTTGGTCTTTTTTTCCGTTACTTTAGAGCGTCCATTTTGAACGTCCCCAAATGATTCCAGTGTGTCCTGATTGTGCTCTGAAAATCTCCACCGAGATGATGGCTAATGCAAAAACGTAAACATTATTTGCATTTCATTGCAACCCAAATTTAACATTTGCATTGTGAGAAAATAACAACCAGCCAAAAAATAATCACAACTCCCCTTATGTGACATGATCAAGCACAAGTATGCTCAAAGTACCTCAGCTCCTCTGTTCTCAACTACTCACTGTACTCCTGACATTAAATTAACACATTTGCTCTGCCAGTGATCGCTTTGTTCGTTTGTTTGTTCCTTTATTGCATTGTTTAGCAGACTCTTTGTTCCAGACACATCCATGGTGAATTGCATGACTTCACTTCTCAAAAGATAGCCCAGGAGAATTTGGACTTATGTAGCAGGGTCCTCCCAATCATAAATAAATAATTTAATCAGGAGGAGCCAGCTGCTTCACAGGTTCAGCTGCACAGCAGGAAACTCTGGAAAAGAGGGCAGGAACTGAGTGTTAGGGGATGAAGTAGTTCAGCTGGTCAACAACACGTACTTGTACATAATTAACCTCAGCTTCTATATCTATGTGTTGCAGTAGATACTGACAAAAGAGGCAGTGTATTGTGCAACAATTACACATTTGCTTACAAACTAGAGTAGATTTAATATTACTCCATACTGTCAAGCAGTAAATGCTGAATCTGGAAAGATGAGATCTGGAACAAATGGTAGCTTTTAAAAAGAACACAACATTTTCTTCCTCTGAACATTTTTTGACCTGATTTGTATGGACAAATTTGTTACTGCACTATAACAAAAGCTCTGACCGAATTCCAAATCCAATTTATTTCCAGATTCTGCCTTAATTGCCCTTTCGGTTGAGGCACCGCTTTAGCTTTAGCTGATGTATAGAGATTCCCATACCAGCAGTAAAAGTGCTTAAATGTTTTCATTAATTTTTCTATTCATCATGGCACCAGAGGAATAGCCTACTAAGAGAGTAGCGTCTGTTTTGTCAAGGCTGAACTTGTATGTTTATGATGGGACATTTTAAAGCATTCAAGTTTGCTGCTTCCTGCCACTTTGGCTATTATCACCATCCCTTGACTTTGACACACTATCAGTACAGGTTTTTCAAGGCAACTTGTGGCAATTACAGAAAAAAAAACAGAAACATTGAGAGACATTATTCAGGGCTGGACTTTTTTTTTTTTTTTGTCAGGGCAAATCTTTGACAGTCACCTGCAGTTGGCAGTGGTGCCACCTGTGTAACAGCTTACTTGTGTTTTCTTGATAAAGCTCTGTAGGGCTGTTTGCCGCCAACCACCCTCAACCTCGAGCTTCACATCTCCATCTTCTCTCTCCTTACTGAAATGGTGCCAGTAAAAACGTTTGAAACCCTTCCCTCTGGGCTTTTACTGATCTGCACTGCTGTGTGGGAGGCCAGAGGGAGAATGGGCCAAAAATGTACTTCCCCTGCTCATTGAAAAAGTGCAACTAAGAATCTTCTTTAAAGCTGCATGGAAACTCAAAACTATGAATCTGTAACAGTTAACATAGGTTGCCATTGTTTCCAACTTACATTTATTGCTAGTTTGCATCACGTAATGTTTTCACAGTAGCTTACTCTTCTGTCATAGATTAGAAAGTTTCTCAGCAGCTAGCGAGTGGCTACAGGAGGAGGCCATCGGCTTCAGTGCCCTGACCATCCACATTGAAAAAGGAAGTCAGGTGATGGAGTACAAAGAGTGACCTCTGTGGTCAGAGGGCTCAAACACAGACTCACCGAGGAGATTGGTATTCAAGGCCTTGAAAGACAAGACTCAGCGTGGGTTTATTTTAAGTAAGTAAACTATGATGAGGCCTTTTAAAATGCTTTTGTTTGTACATTTATGTATCTTGGAGGAATAGTAGCTGCAGTAAAGGTCCATAGGCAGGGGAGGGGCACGGGGTGGGCCGGATGTGTGGAGAGCATGCTGGACGAGTGGCTCAGCAGTGAGCAAGGAGGCTTGCTATGTTTTTCCGCTGAAGATGCTGGTTGGAAATCCATGCCTCACATGCCATTATTTTCTCGGATATTTGAGTATTTGTATTTCTAGGGAGACGGTCCATTTTCGAAGGTTTTCCTCAGCTTTATCAGCAAGAATCTCAATATATATTTTTTCTCATCCAAACTCAGAGCGTTGCGTTTGTGTTGTGTGTCTCGCAGTTTCTTCCCATGTGTGAGTAAATCTGACTGCATCTTTTTGTGTGCACAAATGTAAGTCCGTGTGTGTAGGTGGGTATCGACTCACATCGGAGAGGTCTGTGTGAGTACAGTATGTTTATGTGCCTTCTATCCTGTTCCTCGAGTACTGTGTGTTTGTGCGAGCGGTTGGCGACAGTGCCTGTGTGGGCTAATGGGTGTATCTCCATGGAAAGCAGCGCATCTCTATTTCAGGTTCTCACGTTGACAAAAGAGTAGGCTGCTGAAATAGTATGCTACCGACACCGCTGAGATGGCTTGTGTCCGTGCACGGGTGCAGCTGTGTGTGGGCCTGAACGATTGTGTGTGTGTGTTTGTTAGGGGAAAAAAACTGATGAAGATAAATGTGGACTAAGCTCTTTTAAACTAGCATTAGGGAAGTAAAACTGTAAACCAGCCAATAACTTGAATGTACTAGAATAAAAATGCACATTAGGTCAAATATCAGGTGCTAATGTGGTGAAATGAATGCTATTGCAAAAAGAATAGCACACTATGCAAACCTCATACCTCAATTGAAAGGTAGGTAGGTAGGTAGGTAGGTAGGTATATACTTTATTAATCCCTACCTACTACCTACCTTTCAATTGAGGTATGAGGTTTGCATAGTGTGCTATTCTTTTTTGCTATTCTTATTCCTAAGTGATGTGAGGAGGGAATTTGAGAGGCTTGTATGCAGTTTTAGATCTGTGCTGTTGCACGGCTGTACAGAATACAGTATAAAATAAAACCACAAAATTAATGAAAAGTGAAAAAACAAGAATACATCTTTTTTTTTTTTTTTTATAAATGACAAGTCATAAAAATAACAAAAACAATGAACTGACTTAAAAATGCCATTATATCATTGTTCAAAAAACAATTTCACCAATGCTATCGGGTTCCACTGCAAAAATCATGTGCACTGAAGTGCATTTTGAATGTATCCCATCTACACCATCCTGCTGACATAGATTGATACTCACCAGAGCATCAAATTCACAGATGAAAATAATCCCAAATGCGCTATTTGCTCATGTTCCAGTGATATTTGGTCAAAGCTACTGCGCCAAACTGTTGCCTGAAACAACAAATACATTTTTCAGGTAATCATTTAGCCGGTTCTGAAATGAAAGTAGAGGTTTCAGCCCACTTCCCTGCCCTGTTGTGGGCATGAAAGTGCTGGGAAGCTGATTGGTTCTTTTGGCTCTTTCATGGGATTTGTAGACACTAACAAAAAATAGAAAATGTTGCCAGTCTTCCTCTAACAACCGATACCTGCGCACAGATCTATCCCAAGTTAAAATAATGCTCAGGATTGGATATTATGATATGATGGATGAGATGATTGATAATGTAATGTGCTGAATGGTTACAAAAAGTATTTCACACCTCACTGAACCAACAAGCCTCAATTAGTATGCACAATTAGCTCACACAAACCGACAAGGCATCACTGTCTGAAATGTTATCTCACCATCATTGAACCAGACATCCAGAGGTAACCCAGAGACAGCCCCATGTGCTCTGAATGCTTTTAGCTGTCTTCCTTTTTATGCATGATGGTAGGTTACAAAAAAAGAAGTATGTAATGTATTGAGCCTCATTTTGATTCACTTTTGTAAAAATGATCATTTTAGAGCTGCTTTTTCCTTCAGCAAGTGCATGGCTCGGTCCTGTTCAGTGCTGATGAAAGAGGTCAATTTAACATCTGAACCAGCATAACTGCAAATCAAGCACTAAACAGACTGATTTAACCTATTATTAGTAGCATTTCTTTTCACCAAAATCTGGCTATGTATTCCCACCATAAACAATCTACCCAAAAAAAAAAAAAATTTGAATTGGTGAAGCAGTTGGAGAAGTGGCTTAAAAAAAAATGGTCCTGCCCTGAAGTTATTACTAATTTTGGCAGGTAACAGCTGTCTCCGTCTCGTTTTCTGTTGTGTGGAAACAAAAATCTACTCATGTATGTCATTTTGGGACTCATTGGAAATGCACCTATTCTGTCGTTTTGGCGTGAGAATGTGATGATCAAACCAGATGTAGCCTCTGCAGGCAGTCTGCAGAGCTCCAAGTCATAGCATCTCTGGTTCACTTTCTTCAACGTCAGCCTCTTGAAACACGTCCTTCAGTCCTTATAACTCATCCCAAACATAGCAGCCTGCCTTGTTTCATACCTCCCCGCATTCCTTCATGTTAGCTCTGTCTTACACTGATTTCTCTCACTCCCTGTGGCTGCTCATATGACTTTAAAATCCCCGATGCTGGCACACACGCCAGCGAAAGGGATCTGCAGCGCCATACCTTCAGGCCGTGGTTAAGCCAGACAAACAAGTCAATACTCTGCATTCTGTCACGACTGGCTGCTTGACTCTGGTTTTCCTGCACCAATCTGGCCATCACCACACAAAACTTACGATCCTGTGGTGGAATCATTTCTCCACTCAATATTTGCTCTGCTGATTTTTTCAAATCAAAGGACTCCTAATTCATTAGCTATAAAGCCCTTGAAGTTCACATTCTTCATTTTTTTGTTTGTATGTTATCATCTATAATCATCAGCTGCTGCAAATGTCTCAGTAATAACACGCATCATGGGCTACCATATGTGGTAATTGCTCACCTTAATTGAATAGTTCTACCATCATAAGGAGCATTCACCTTCACATACCTGACAGTCAGGCAGCTGGGCCTGCTGTTCACACAATGAGATCTGTCTTATATTTCAGCAGAATGTTGCTGAAGCAGCCTGAGTAGGAGGTGTGTGGAGACACAACACCTTGCATTTCTATAAAAATATGAATAAGTGTAATCACTGCTGTTGTTAAGACAATCCAAGCATGAAACCAAACATTCTATTGACCTGCTTCTTGTTTTCAGACTTCAGGGAGAGAAGCCAGTCTCATTTGAAGACAAAGTTCACTTGTTATGGCTGTAAACTGAGCTTCTTGTGAAGTTGTTTACAGAAGTATTGTCTCAGACAGGGTGTTTGAGAAATGCCCGCTACCCCAAACACAGTTGGGGTGTTGGTGCAAAATGTACAGAAGCTGTGTGGGTTGGCCAGCACTCAACGTTCTGATAAGGCTTCCGATCAACGTCATCGAGAGATGCCGGAGACTGACAACAAACTTGAATAATTGAGCGCTTTGACTGGAAAATGAATCAGGTTGTTTACACCCATCATGTTAATTTTTCCGTGAAGAAAACAGGTGTGCAGATCTGCTGCAGCTGATAGGTAGCTGTTGAAATGTAAAATCCTGTATTTGCAGTTGCAGATAAGTGAACGTTTGCTTTGACATGCTGCAGGAAACTACTATTCAGAGAAGATATCACTGCAATTTGCATCTGTCTTGTGTGTATCTGGTATCTGATGGCAGGAACGGCAGGAATTTCACAAATGCCAGCATTGCTTATATCCAGCAGGACGAGGCTTCGGTGCTTAATCCTTCCAGCTTGTTGATCTGGGATACACACAGCTCATTTGTCATTACAAAGAGTCAACTTTGTGTAACTTGGATTATCCTTTGTGCCGCTTGTAGTTGAAAATTTGCATTTGAATTCATCTGTCGTTTTATCTGGTCAGAGCTGACAGATGTCTGTCAATGTGGTGTGTCACCTAAAAAAAGAAGCGTTTTTGAAAGAACATACATTATTGTTATATGTCTAAAAAGTAATTTTACAGGCAGTTTATCTGTAAATGCTGAAATATCTTTATTAAAGTTATTCTATCATACCAGTGTGTTTTCTGCCTTGGAGCACAAACTTTACATCCGTAGTTATTTATAAAAGTGGAACCCCCAGACCAGTTAACAGTGATTTACACACCTATTAGCTGCCTCTGGCAACTCTTTAGGAACCTTAGTCAAGGTCGTTGATTACATGTTGACTATTTTTACCTTGTATAAGGACATGTTAATGATTGTAAACACACAGTAGGTCACAAATTTAGAAGACCATTTTGTTCATTAACACATTATAATTGTAAAACTGGGTTGCACAGCTACAAACATGTAACTTGCGTTGGGAGGGAGTTTGGTGTCTTTTAAGCTTCATTGCCATTTAATTCTAAACTGAAGCTCACTAGAGCGAAACCAGTGTATTATGGGAGTTAGTAAGTGTGTCAGCAAGTAAATAAGTCATTAAGCTTTTGGTCCATGCCTTGTACATGGTTAATTATTTCTTCTGCAGTGCATTCTCTTTATTCAAAAGATTTTTACAAACCCCAGCATGAAAAAAAAAAAATATATAAACACTTTGCAAGATCGTTTTAATGTCATCAAGGACTCATTACTGTTGCTGTTGATGTTAATTGTTGTTATTAACTAGTGAGAAGAGGAGGAATCTGCTTGGTTCATTGATCAAAGCCAATGTTGCTGTGGTTCATTTTTTAAACACTAGATGACAGTAATACATTTCAGAGAGTAGATACAGAGAGAGAGCCAACTAGCGGGAAATATGGAGGGGGAGGGTGGGGGCAATTGAGAAAAGTGAGGGTGGAGGGACAGAAGAAGAAGAAAAAGTTTCACATGGAGGTGAAAAGAGGAGTGAAAACAAGAGGAGAGACCAACAAAAAAAAAGGGGGGAAAGCGTGTGAAGAACAGAGACGGGTGAATGAAAATACCATCAGAGACAGACATGGGCAGGCTATGAAACTGTGTGGGATGTAAAGAAAAGGGGATGAAGAATTTGGGGGGGAAAAAAAAACCTAAATCGACAAAAGGCAGATTGGGAGATAAATGGGTGCAGACAGAGACAAGAGGGGAACGTACATTGTGAGGGCAGAGATAGAAGAGATATCTGATTTGAAAGTGTGTCGCTAATATTTTGAATCAGATTCTGGTGCCCTGCTGTCACCAAAGAAACAAATTAACTTTAGTTGCCCGCTGTGTTATATCTGATCTCTCATCCACTCTTGTTCTTCTGTCTCCGTCTCTCTGCCACTGCCACTCTGTTTCCTTGCCGTCTGTCATCTTTCTATCCCTCCTTTATCTTCCTTTCCTACAACAAGGCTTTTAGGAATTTACAAATCCTTTAAAAAGCTACTTATGAATCAACATCACAAGCTTTAAAAATGGCAAAAATAAAAAAGTAAAAGTCTTTTCAGTATGCAGAAAAGTTAAGAGCAGGAAATCACCAGCCTTTAAATCCACATTGTAACATCCATTCAACTCTCTGGAGTGGCAACAACCGAAGCTGACACTTGGACACTGTGTCGGGGCTTTAACAAAGTGTGACTTGTATTGCAGTGCCGGGGGTCGTGTCCAGTCGAAGTGTGCCACTGCTCTGGTGGAGCCTTGCAGCTAAGAAACTGGACAACAGCTACAGCGTGTCCAGGATGCAATGACATGAATCAAACTCGTATTGTTTGAACAGTCTGCTGGCAATATGCACTCTGTTAAGTGAAATGGAGCTTCTGAACAAATCTGACAAATAATGGCTTTCCTCTCTGCTGATAGCGTTTTACAGTGGCCTATTTAGGCGCTGGATCTATTAGGGGGTGGTTCAACCTTTTGGAAATATACTTATTCACCATGTTGCAGTGATTTAGATGAAAAGACTGATTCCACTTGTAAACAGTAGTTGTCTGGTCAGTATGAAACTGGTTCAGCCAGCTGAAGCTGTACTGGATAGCTCAAACAGAACAGCAGCACAGTTGCTTACAATTAGTGTGAAGGCCACAGCAGTGGAACATTCACACTATATATATATATATTTTTTTTTTTAACCTTTATTATTATTATTATTATTATTATATCTTTTTCCGCTTCTCTATGTTTTTCAGTCTCTAACTTCTCGTTCATACTAACAGCTACAGAAACCATTAAACTATCAAAATGTTCAGTTCTTTGAAGATAATGCTGCATCTATAAAACATTTTTATACTACTAATACTTTTTGAAATATTAAGGATTTTATTAAATGCCCCCATTGAAATGAATGTTTGAATCCTCTAAAAACGTTATCTGCTTTGAACATCAACTAGTTTTGCAGACTGTCAGCCACAAATTTCATTTTATGTTTCAAACATTTTATGGGTCTTTCAGCTATTTAACCAGCATCAGTGTTGCAATTGACCGGTCGATCGCAATCAACTTATTGGGCACCACTGGTATAGAGTTTGAATCCCCAATTTGTCAATGTTGCAGGAAGTCTATGTGATAATTTATAAATCATAACTTTTCTATCTGTCTCTCAGTATTTCTGTCACCTTATAGTCAAGTGGTTAGGGTACATGTCACATAGTCACTACTTACCACAGCAGTGGATCCCTGGTTCAATACCTGACTAGTCAGAGCTTTTTGCAAATAATTCCCTTTTTCTTATTCCACTGCAATATGCAGCAAACACGTCACAGCACATTCAGTAGGTTACAGCAATATCTGATAGCTTCCAGCAAGGTCTTGCAGAATTCACACTGCATTTTCTTCAGGAAATGCACTATTTCTAATTTCAGATCTTGTTGGATACTACTACATGGAGGGTTCAAACACTGTGGGAGATCTCCTTTTCAAGACACGTGACTTTGAGTCTCTCGTGGTTAATGGTGAAACAGTGTGTTAGATTCTGTACTTTTCAAGACATTTGTTTTCTCTTTTCTTGTCCTTTACTTTTCCACTCTGCCTGCCATACCCACCTCAGCTGCTCCATGTTTCCCAATATGATCACCTGCACCCACTTTGCTAATCAGCCATCTGAGTTTATTAAACTCTCAATCTGCCACTACTCATGCTGCGTCCAAATGAGTTTGTGTTTACCATGTTCAAGAGAAGAGTCCAACCTTGAACAGCAATATTTTCTGAAAGCTTCGAGCTCACGAGTTGTGACATGTTTTAGAGATGGCGTAGGCCATGGGAGTTTAGTTGGATGATCAGTTATATATTTGCTTCTATATGCTGTCCATGTTGTTGTTGCCTACAAGCTGTATTTTTAAGCACTTGAGCACACCATGCACACAACTACCTGTGTCGCAACCACGAGCTCATGGGTACACTGTCAAGGCAGCATGGGTAACTAGATTCTGACTCTTGTCTCTATTGTGCATATTGTTTTAGTTTACAGCATCTGAATTCCGGGTTAGTTTCTTTGCTTTTTTTTTTTCTTCTGCGATCTACTAGGACTTTTAAATTCGCCTAAGCCCATTCCCCATGTGTGCCGGCCTAGTTTTTGTCTTCTGAAACCTTTTGTCTGGCTTGCTGTGATTAGTTTGCCATCCTAGTGTTTGGAACCTTTTGTTGTAAGTAAATTTGCCTTTTTGACTCCTTCAACCTGACATGCATTTGGGTCTTCCTTTTGTGAACACGACACTACTGGAAATCATTACTAAAAATCGGAGTCGATGAATTCATCTTGAATAGAAGATGGCCTGTAGGCAAATGTTTTCATTAGCAATTCAGTTTCAAAGTCTTTAAATTGAGAGCAATTCATTGCTGTTGAAAAGAGCCAGAAACATTACTCTGTAAATACCCGAGAAGTTGTATGAGTCTGTCTGTATATAAGTGTGTTGGAGAAAGGGCGGTTGTTTTTTTTCCTCTGGAGGAATGTTATCAGATTTATGAAGGTGAAATCATGAATCACAGCTATTTCATTAAATCATGATGATATGCCTCTGCATACAACCTGAAAATGAAATTCCAGTATCCAGAAGCCAACTGCCTTCACATCTGCTGTCAGCGCTCAACAGACCTGCATTGAGTTAACACCACACTGCAGCTCTGTTTAACCTCCAGCATCTCATTTTTAACACTGTTGATCATTTATCTCTCCAGAAAAAGGCTGGTGGGAGGACTGACCCTGCTGATAGTCATCTGACAGTTTGGCTGTACGTCAAACAGTATACATGTGTTTATGTGGGAAACACAAGCTGAGCCCGGGCTTTGATATCTAGAAATACCTAAAGAGCACACACAAGCATATGTTACACACACATACAATATTGATAAATTATTCAGCTATATTATAAACGCACAATCAAATGCATCCATACATTTGTCACATAAATGTTATCCACCATCTTTTATCAGTCTTTAAAGTTTGGCTCATGCCTGATACTTTTTTCCACTTAGCACCTACATAAAAATAATGGGAGTGTTTTGCACATAATTTGTGTCTGACGCTCTGATTTATATATCAATCTTCACATAAAAACACAACATTTCAAAGTGTTTTCCATTATGAATTTGAATGTCATGTGATGCTATGAGTAAATAAATTTAAGTAAATGTGTAACTTTGACCTTTCCACCACTCCTCATGGCAGTAATGAGGAGTCCAACAGTCAACAAATTCTGCCGTTATTTACAATTACAATATTTACAAACACATTTATCAAAAAGTACCTAAAAAGAATGAGACAGACTTTATTAAGCCATTTTTGCCTGCCTCACATGCCTAATATTACATGAACAAAATAGAAGGCTCATTGACTCAGGAAATTTAGGCCTTTTTCTCGTTTCATAAGTAATTAGTTTCATAATTAGTTTGCCATTGCATAGGAAAAACTCCATGGAAGGGTGCTGGTGTGAGATGAGAGAGAAACAGCTGAATTGAATGCACTGTTGGGAGGCGTGCTTAACAATCGCTTATCTGACACCAAATAACAAGCAATAATTCACGTGCATAGGCACACAAAAAGACAGATGAAACTTATGCATTGACCCACAGTGTTAATTATACTGTACTTGGTTGTATGTACAAAAAATATTCAAGATAGTTGTATGAAAAAAGATTTACAAACAGCCTCACCGTTGTGGGGGTGGACATTTTGGGTTGCACTATTTGTAAGGTTTTGAAAACAATCAGACACTGTTGGACAATCTGAGAAGCACTTTTCCTGAAGTATACGGAGCCCCTAAAGGGTCACGGAGGAGGATTTTTTTCAGGACGACTTTTGCGTTACCTCGCAATACTTGTCTTCTTCCGTTCGCTCTGAGCCATATGTCTGCTGCTCTGCTCCTCATGAACAGTAGTGTGTTGGTCCATGTCAGCTATAACACTCGTTAGCATGAGGACTTAGAGCGACTGAATGCAAACAGACATATGGCTCAGAGCGAACGGAAGAAGACAAGTATTGCGAGGGAAAGCAAAAGTAGTCCTGAAAAAAATCCTTCCCTGTGGCCCTTTAAGGGCTCCTTAGAAATAGGCCTATACCAAGGCCATAATCATAGTAAAGCTGGGTTATGATCATATGCGGGCAGCTATGGTAGAGTGTGTTGCCCACTAATTGAAAGGGTTGTTGGTTCAATTCCTGGTTCCTCTTGTCCGCATGCCAAGGTGTCCTTGGACAAAACCATGAAGTTATTCCCAATGACAGGCGGACACTTTGCATGGAAGCTCTACCGCCATTGGTGTGTGAGTAGCAAAATGGGAAACAGTGTAAAACGCTATATAAGTGCAGACCATTACTATTTACATAAAGATGTGGCCACAGTATGAATGACTGACATTCAGCTGTCACTGTGTCAGTACACATGGAGTGAGCTTTGTGTTAGCACTGCTTTTATTATAACTTAAATAATATGGTGAATGCTCAGTCATGGCGAGTCTACACCGCCCACAAAACAACATTAATTTCCTCCTGGCAGGGGGCTTTCATGGCAGATTTACTTCAAGTACCTATTTTTCATCAGGAAAAGATGAGGATGCTGTGGAGTGAGGTACTTTTACAACACATTTTAGTGCTCATGGCTCAGATCAGTTTTTTTTGTCACAACTTCTGATAACGTATTCCTTCTAATCCCACCCTGTTGCATACAGCTGTGCTTAGTGCCAGAGGCAAAACAAAATTACCAAAAGTGAGCTGAGGACAGGGAGCTGCGTGTGTGAGCATTAATAATATGTCTCCTGGTGTCAGGCATAGGCCTCGGAGTGTGTTTGTTCATTTATCATTTTTCGTATTCGTGGGTAGTTGTTTAAAACCTTTGTGTGTGAGCTGCAGCTATGTCTATGTGTGTGAGTGTGTAAGTGACTGATGATTTTTTTCGACTGTTGAATTATGTGGCAGCATGCAGATCCAGAACACACATATGCCCTCTTCCCCACGACTCACACACTTCTGCTTTATGACCCACATCAATTTTAAATTACCACTGTAAAAGTATTTCTTAAATTTGTTTATATAAATGTAGAAATACTTATTTAAATTTATGCAGTCTCAGATGGCTTTCTTTCAAGCTAATGATTATAGAACTCTCTCATCAAATAAGTTCTTAAAAAAGGGAATAAAAAGTAAAGGTTAAATCATGCAGTTTCATGTTTTTTCCCATCACAGCAGTGATTTATCCAACTCTGGGACTTCCAACCTCTCTGACAGTATCCATCTATTTCCATTTCAATCATTCTGATGCACTGGCTGAGCCATTATGCCTATCAAGTCATCTAGTAATAGTTTACACACACACACACACACACACACACACACACACACACACACACACACACACACACACACACACACACACACACACACACACACACACACACACACACACACACACACACACACACACACACACACACACACACACAAATATGCACATTTCTGGCTGAAATGAAGATGTATGTGGTTACACAGAAGTTGCAGGGGAAAAACTGGTAAAACTGAGTGTCTGTGTGTCAGTTACTGTAGTGGCTACTGCTTATTTTACAAATTCTTCCAACCATTTTATTAAAATTATCCCCAAAAAGTTTTGATCAACAAGAAGTTTAACAGATAATGTAAGTCAGCGCTGGCCCATCAGATGTGTGAACCTTTTTTTTTTTTTTTTACACATTTATTTTTCTGCTTGATAGAGACATTTATGGATAGTTGTGTGTGTTGATGTGGGTACACCAGGGTGACAGTGCTGACTGATGTGGGTTGCTGCCCTCTTTCCATGGAGCCCAAAGCGGTAAGACAGCCCTGACCCTTCACGCTCGGGATACGTGTCACACCTGTCCCCAAAGCATTCAGGTGGTTTCAGTTTGGTTGAGACGCCTACCGCTACGTGCAAACCCATCAAGCCCAGCCAGTAAATACAATGAATATTCAAATAAATGTGAGCAGACAAAACTGAGAGCATTTTCATGTACCATACTAGTGGGGTTGTTCTGTGGATGGAACCGCCATGTTGGCTCATACATCTCAACAAGTAGTACTGAAGTTTTTGATCGAAGTACTTGACAGATGGGACAAATCCCATCAACCTCACGAACATTTTCACTCCTTTTAATTACCAAAGCATGTAATACACCCGGCAGTCCACTGGAGGGTGCCATGTCAGTATAACGTTAGAAATGTACATGTATTGCTTGTAATGGAGCTATGTAATTATATTATAAAATAAACAAAATTTATATTAGAGGACTCTTCAGCTTTCTTGCCCAGTTGAAACATCTGTTAGAAAAGTAATGCAATTTTTTTTTTTTTTTATTTTTTTATAACAAGTGGTCTAGGCTTGTACATTTGAAAAGTAACTTTCCCAACACTACATGTGTGACCAGGGTCGAAGAGGGAGGTCATGTGACAAAATACAAAAAGCAAAAAAGTCTGAGTAAGGAGGAGGTTGAGGGTGGTTGGATGGATGAAACAAACACAGAACTTACACCTCAATGACCAGTGTTTGTGTCCATGAGAAAGCACAATTTATTTTAAGTAAAGTAAATAAGTTACGAGTTACTATGTACGTAATGTCACTTACGTAAAATACATTTTTTAAACTGGCCTTTTTCTAAACCTATAACCATGTGGTTTATGGTTCCTAAACCTAAGGGTCCTTACTTTACTGCCATTCCACTGACACTATATTGTCTATTCAAGGATGCATGGACAGAAAGTTAACACTTCAGCTCAACAACTCAAAATCAGAAGTCATATTGTTCAATTCCCCAAACAATAACACCATATGAGCCAACTTGCAGTCTTAGATCCTCCGGTGGGGCCCTTCTGGCCGTTCCAAAGTCGAGACTTAAATTAAAGGGTGACTGCTTTTGCCATTAGGGCCCCTCGACTTTGGAACGACCTACCTGAGGAGATAAGGCTTGCAGAATCATTGACTTCTTTTAAATCACTTCTTAAAACCCATTTTTTATAGAATTGCTTTTAAGTGATGTCGTCCTTTTATGTCCTTTTATGCAGTTCTTTTGTTCCCCTGTTTTTGTTTGTTTATTTTATTCATTTATTTATTTGTTTGTTTTCTATTCCATTTGCTCATTTTGGTTATTTGTTTGGTTTTCTTGTATTCATTACCTTAATGGTATGGTCTTTTTTGCCTCCTGTTTTCTTAAATGTTTACCAGTATTGACGTTATGTATGACTATGCTTTGCTTCTCTGTAGAGCACTTTGTAAACTCTGTTTTTAAAGGTGCTGTATAAATAAAGTTATTATTATTATTATTATCATTATTATTAGTTAAACTATTTACTTCTGTTACACTTCCTTTCAACTCTGTAAAATTTGCTTTGCCAAGATTTCTTTGAAAGTGGAAATTATTCACTTTCTGGGATAAATGTGGCAGAAATAAATAATAAATACACCTCCCAGTGTTTGCATTGTATTTCTTCCTATTTAAATGCTTGTCTGCATGTCATTGGTGGTATTTCTGCTCCTTGTATCTAACCCTGTCTGTGGGTGGTTGGCACGATGAGAAACCAAAAACTAAAGGGAAAAAAATAGCTATCCACAGATTGTGCATGAGTAATCTGCTTTGACGACTGTCCTGGTGTGGGTTTTCCATAGAAATAAAATGAATGGATCCTTGCAGCAGGACAAAAGCCATATTGAGGGATAGAGGGACAGAGAGAGCCAAAGAAAAGCTCCATTTAGACAAGAAGGGGCTTGTTTTGGGAGAAAATCCAAGTGAGAATGGCAGAGATGATAAAGCAAAGGGAGGGGAAAGAGAGGCAATCCGGGAGAACAGCAGATTAGATGAAAACACAAGGAACTAAACAAAAAGACGGACAAAGACAGATACACGAACAAAGTACCTGCTTTTGTGTGGGAGCAGCTCCGGCAACATGTGTTTGTGTGTTTATGTAATTGGACGCATCCTCCTGCATATTATACTGTACACATGGCTTCATGTCTCTGCACATATCTGTATTTGTGTGAATGTAAAGTACAAGTGTGTGATTTTTTTTCTTTTCTTTCTGTTGTCTCTCCCGAGCAGCGCTGAGTGTTCCCTCTCCGCTTCAAGGACAGGAGCGGAAGAAAGAAGACACGTGAAAATGAAAGACAGAAATCATGCAGACAGCCTCAAAAGCTCCTTCACTCCTTTCACTGCATTCTCTCCCATTTTCTAGCCTTCACTGCTTCTTCTTCTTCCTCTTTTCTGTCTCAGGTTCTCCACCATGGCTTCTAAATGTAGGAAAGGAACATACAGTGGGGTCCCAGAAGCAAGTGAAGATTCCACCATGCTTTTCTCTTTATAATGCCAGCTGTAATACAGTGACCTCTGCTTTTAACATCCTGGCAGCATCCTTTCCTTTTGTCTCCCCCCCCCCACCCTGTCATTGATTCTATTCTCCTTTCTAATGTAACATTTGTCTTCACTTCCTCTTTCGTCCTTCCTTCCTCCCTTCAGTTCCTCTCCACCCTCCCTTTTCCGGCTACCTCTGTGCTGCTGACAACTCCCTGCAGTTTGTTTTTCTTCTGTCCCTGTCCTCTTTCTGCTTCTGTCCATCTCGCTCTAAATAAGGCCTCTGCCTTTCAGCAGAACATTACATCCTTCTTCCTCCTGCTCAATGTGTCCTTTAGGTAATTATTTGGAAGTTACATGCAACAACAGTAAATATGAATTCACATACATCATATTCATTGTTTAAAAGTAATCTCAGTGGGTTTTTTTTTTTTTTAATCTTCCTCTGCTTCTTTCATATTCTGCATCTTGCCTGCTTGTTCAAACTCTCTACTCAGTAAAACATGCTTTAATATATCTTTATGAAGCCAGTCCACATGTTATCCTTATTCTTGTCCACCTTTCCACACCACTAAACGAATCTACATCACTTGTCCTGCGCTCACACTCCCTTATACATTATTTATGTCTACATCAAAAAATCCGAGGACACATACAATTAAGTTGCATCAACTCTATAATTCATGACCCACCGTAGGAAAGTTTTCAGCTGTCATTCCGATTTGCCAGAGAAAAGCCTCTTCTGCTTCACCACATGTCACACTGTCATGCATGAACAAAGACACACAGACAGCACACTTCCTGCAGCCTGCCTGATTTGTGTTTATGCGATGCCCCCCTGCTGCCAAGGAGCAGGTGTGCCCGCTTCAGTGGTTGCGAATGGCAGAACCGCACCCAAACAGAGTCATGTCAAACAAGGAGCACTCAAATGACATTAAGAAAATGCATTTGTTTTTTGAGATCAGGAGCTGCCAAAGTAGCTTTTGTTCCTATCAATATTTAGAGATGTACATTCAGAACCCTTCAGTAACCGTAACACCCACCAGAAATGCAAATGCATTTTTATTTTGGAGGAGCAATGTTTCAAATTTAAGATCACATGACTGGACAGCAATGTGTTATCATGGAGCCCAAGGTGATTGATATGCCTACAAAATATATTACATATACACCTAAATAACAAAACTATTCACATGCCTGGAGGGGTGTGGAATTTTATACTGAACAAAAGTAGATTGGGACTGTAGGAAAATTAATTATAAACAAATAAGATAATAAAGAGGATATTTGTCGAAACATCTTCAGAGATAAGGTTATACTCAGAGAATGTACAAATCACAATTAAATTGTATTAATTTGTGTTGTCTGTTGAGATTTTACTGACTTATGGCTTTAAAAAGCAGTAAGATTCAGTGGGATTCACTTCAGTACCAGTGCTTCTGCCCAGGGAGGCTTTTGACTTTGTCCCGTTGAATGTCAATATAATTTCCCAACGGGTAAAGTGGCATCGGGAATGTTGACTTCAATTACAAGCATATACCCCCACAAGTCATATCTGTCTCAATTTAAAGTTACACTTTTCCATAATGTGTGTGTAGATGACTGACAGCTGTTGGTGAACAGAGAAGAGGTTTCCTTTGAACTGAGCCTCCACATCTACAGGCTGAAGCTGAGGTAAAAGACGGTGATAATGGCTGGAAAGAGAAAAATGCTACGGATGCAGATTTTAACACGCTGAATAAGAAGGAAGTCCACGTAAATAATTTAAGATGTAATACTGGCAAGAAATCATATAGTTGCTGTTCGATCTGCTGGTTCCCATGGGACGCCGCAGAGGTGAGAAACCATTTGGTTGTGATTTTCGTGGGAAACTTTTCAGACAGCAAAGGGATCTCAAGAAACACAAGAGAGTCCATACAAGAGAGAAACTATTTGGTTGTGATGTGTGTGAGAATTGTTTTTACAAAAAAAGATCATCTCAAGATAAACAAGAGAGTGAATACAGGAGGGAAACCATTTGGTTGTGATGTTTGTGAGTAACATTTTACACAGCTAGGGGGTCTCAAGAGACACAAGGTGGTCCATACAGGAGAGAAACTATTTGGTTGTGATGTTTGGAGGAAAAGCTTTAAACAAGGGAATTGCTGTACTGTACTACAATTTTAGAGTTGTAGTCTTGTCTTTTCTTTTCTTGTCTTTTCTTGTCTTTTCTTTTCTTTTCTTTTCTTTTCTTTTCTTTTCTTTTCTTTTCTTTTCTTTTCTTTTCTTTTCTTTTCTTTTCTTTTCTTTTCTTTTCAAGAGTCACAAGACAAACAGTATGCATGTTTGTAGTTTTTGTTTGTGCTGGCAAATGGAGTTGTTGAGCTATCAACCAGTAAAAGTTAGAAAACTAGAGACATATGGTGATAATTGGCAATTCAGTCACAAAACACCTTATAGCATAGTTCAATGTTGTTCATGGTAAGAATGTGTTGTTGAACTTTGTATGAAAATAATATAAATACGCTTGTCATTTCAGGATATTTTTGTTATGTTTTATTGTATTGCTTAAGTATTTTCAAATATTTGTAAATTCAGCTTTGAATAAGCTCCTTTGTTGAAATATATATATATATAGCTTTTTTTTTTGCGTTTCATTAAAATTAAAATGGTCTCTTTTTTTATTAGCTTGAATTGTATGTCAATGATGCAGCAGGTACCATCATGTTGTCATAAGGGCTGTTTGATTAAAGTTCTTATGACATAATTTCTCCTCTTTTTGTAACAGTAAACAATTGAGAAACAGCAGCTGGAAATTTTGCTTTTGAATTCATGCAAAATTTACATATCTAATATTACAAATTATCATGTTTTTTCTATTTTCTTTTAGAGTACAAACAAACCTCTTTATGCTGTTTGTCAGGATTGTTAGCATATTACCATAATATTATCCCTCTATTCTGTCATTTTCATCCAAGTATTACCACACCTCAACTTTCACTTCAGTCAAGTCAGAGACTGCAGATTTATCAATATATGTGCTGCAGTGATTTAATGAACTGAAGGAGAAACTTTTCTGTGTGCGGTTGTGAGTCACAGGTACTGTAAAACTCACTCACTCCTTTCAGTTGTCTTACTCAAGGACACATCACCATGTAGACACGAAAATTTGCAGATTGAACTGACAACACTGCGATGAGTGGACAACCCACTCCACCGAGCCACCACTGTAACACTATAAACCACCCCATTCATATTATACATAGTTTTTGCTATACAACATATTGATTAGTGCAGCTTGAAACACTGGCCAACAGGGAAGAAGTGCAGAGCAGAGGAAACAACTACTATTTTCTCTCTCTAGTTGCAAATAACTTCTTCCTGTGTATAAACTGTTTTATTGCAAAACAGAAAGCCTCCCTATACTACACTAACATTTATTTTACTTAAACAAGCTTCAGAGACGCAGGTGTATTCCAGTGTTGCCAGTATTCACAGTTCCTGCTTCATAAACCCAACTTAAAAAAAATTCCTTTTTAAATGGCACAACCAGCAGCCTGGGAGACAAATACTCTGAACAAAGGCCAAGTGTAATGTATCAGTGTTTGGAAAGCAGCAGGAAATCTGCATTACATCTGAAACAATAACAAGGAGAATGTGTGTGCATAGGGGACTTAAAAGAAAGGACATCCAATGTAATGCTATTGTAATGATTGGACTGACAATCCATTTTTGGCCTCAGAGTCCAGTTTACTCATAAAACAGACACCAATAAACTGATCTTAAAAAGGAATTTCAATCAGAAAAGAGAAACTTATTCAAAGTATTTGTACACTGGATTAAAGCTCCCAAAACTGGCTTGTATGGTGTATTGCTGGTCCAAATTTGTCGGCCCAGGAAGACTTTTGATTGTCTCATTATGACCTGCCTCTAACTCCCTGCCATCAGCAATTTTAGCATCAAACAGCAAAGTAACCAACCTGCCAAGCCTATTGAGTCCGATTTGGTCAGCACATAATCTACCTGAATTAAATAGCAACAAAATATAGAATATGCATTGCTTACTCTGGTTGCCCTTTCGCGTTTTCTATGAAGAAAAGGTTACTAAAAGGTTACTTGAACCATAGGTTCTGTCCCAATTGAAACCGGAAAAGTACCCACATTTCAAATTGCCTTGTGGCTTCAGATCTTGTGCTGATATTAATTTAATTAAGTTGTGGTTCAACAGAAACTTGGGCTGTTGCAGTTTAGCTGGCTAAACAAGAAGAAAAACTAAGACAATGAAGTAGGTCAGATGAGTTTTGTCTGACCACCGATAGTTTGTGTCAATGGTGCTAGTTGGGAACAAATGTCTTTTGCACAGTGAGGCACTAATTTTTGGATCTCTGACAGAAAAAGCTTTTCATCCTAACAGAGTTATGGCCAATTTATTTTCCTAATTTTCCTGGGTTATTGTGATTAACAGTATCTTTTTATAGAATTACCACATATCATAAAGAAGATATAAAAGTCAAGACTGACTTTCCAAATCATCCAATCATGCAGAATCTTTGAAAAACACACTGATCTAATGTGGAATATTATTTCCATATTTTTGACAGGAACATGGTTAAAATGCTGTAGGCATTGTAGTGTGTGTAGATTTAAGCTACTTTGTGCCAGATTGACAGTGGCTGGAGGTGATGCTCGTGATTTTAAAATAATTATGTTTTATTGTGACTACATAATGGCAACAGCCAAAGCCGGGGGCATTATATTTTCAGGTTGTCCATTGATGCAATATCAAATGTTTTATGGAATTTCATCAAATTTGGCACAAACGTAAACTTGGTTCTAAGAATGAATTTAATAGATTTTGTGGGTCAAAGGTCAAGTGACCTCACATCCTCTCATTCTCGTGAGCGCAATATCTCAGAACACCTTGAGGTAATTTGGCACAAACTTTCACTTGAATTCAATGATGACCTGATTAGGTTTTGCATGAAGCATGTTGGTTCTGCTATTAGCTTTCTGTAAAAGCCGTGCCACAGTGAGTCATTCTATTGTAACCATTGCCATGTAGGCTACAGTAGGTCAAAACTATTCTAGTGTGGTTCTTTGGAAAAAAAAAAAGAAAAAAAAAGAAGCTGTTTACCGATGTTGTCAAAATGTGCAATATGGATCTGAACAGAGAAATTTATTACAAGACTGACAAACTGATAAAAGCTTTTACACTCCAATGAGACATCCAAATGACTTGTCAGTAGTGCTGCACAGTGCATTGTTGTAGCCTAGGAGGTTTAGGAGTGGATCATCTTCTCTCTTTTTTTTTTTTTTATTGCTATAGGACATATTATTTAATATGACAAACTGTTTTGCCTCAGGCCAGAAGAATTACATTTTTTAATATCAGAATTCACTGGTATTTGCCTTTAACTGAAGCTGCTTAAGCTTGAGTTTGCTATTTATCTTCATTGAGCTCGCTCAGCCTCTCCCCTGGGCTCACTGTGGCTGCTGTCAGGTTATACAGTAAATCGTGACTGTAGTTTTAAATCCTTGCTATGGTCCCTGCAGCGAAAAGCGGACTGAATCAAGCAGACTGCAGTATTTCTAGAATCCACATCAGCTTTCCCCAAAATCTGTGATGGAGGCATAACACATCCATAAAACAACAGCAGCTTTCACATATTGTTAAAAGCAGTTCTATTTTTCCTCATTTTGTTCAACAACAGTCATCCTCACCACAGCAGCAAACTCAGCAAATGCAATCCACACCATCTCTGGCCAAATATCTCTACAACTGAATGCAGAAATAAATAATCAAAAATAGGTGTGTGTTACATCAGCAAGCTAAAATGTCACAGTATCAATTGATTTAAATGTTGTCTTGCTCTTACCACAAATAGTTTGGTGACTCAGCCCTGACAGGGACACATGTTATCACATGTATGACATATGTTTACCACACGTTGCAGCTTCTCATAACAGGAGGAAAATATGTGGAAAACTTTTCTCTTGCAAATCTACATAGGCTTCATACCTGTACATTACAGCATGAAAAGGTTCCAAAACCATGTTTCCCATAGGCTAGGCAAAATACATTTCACCTATATGCAGAATCACATGTGCCATATGGTCACATTTGACGAGTTATCAAAATCCATGTTTTTTCTGTAAAAAAGATACTTTTTTTTAAAAGTTCAAATATAATTATTTTAATTTTCAACTCAAACATGAAATATTTTGTCATATAACTCACACCTTCAAACTTTCTATCAGGAAGTGAGCTGAGAATTGGTCCGCTGAATCAAAACAGCAAGAAAAAATACCAGTATTTTATAAACTTTGGGATTAACTGCGGTGCTGTTTGGTTGTTGAGTTAAATCTTTCAGAGTTCACAACGATTTATGACAAAACTCCCAGATAATGATATTTATGATACGGTAAATAGACTGAGAAGACCTTGCATGAATGCCATATCTGTGCATAGTTCCACCTTTTCCTTTTCCACAAATAATGGGGCTGCCAGAGGTTGAAATGATGAGTCACAGAACCTCTAAATCATCTTTTTATGTCGCTTTCTGCAGAAATTAAGGCTATGAAGTACATCAACAACAACTTTTAGTTATAAACAACCGAAATGTTCCAAAAAGTTTTCAAAACTCTGAATACATTTTGAGAATCTCCTCAATCGTTTTCGGTTTCTCTCAATATAATTACATAGATTTAGTGAAAAAAAAAAAAAAAAAAAAAAAAAAAAAAAAAAAACGCCCTTTCAACAGGATGAAACCTCTGACAGAACCAGGCTTGGGCATGGATCTTCCTCACCTGGTTGGGTTGTGGGGAGAGCGGAGATCACTGTACTTTAGTCAAGGCTCCCAGGAAAAGCAGACGGATGAGGTGGTGATGAGAAGGAGGGTTGCCTGTCAGGAGGTCTGAAAGGCCTGATGACAGAATCAATAATATCCATGCGATAATATTCACATATTCACACGTAGAGGCATAAAGAGGAAATGTGAGGTAACAGATCTTCCCTACTGAACATACGCACAAGCTTCAAGTGTCAATACCTCATAAAGGCTCACATCTTCTGTCCGTTAAGTTCTTTTCTCTTATTTTTAATATTCTGCCATTCATTTCCTGTTTTATTTTGTTACTCAACTCTTGTTTCATTCCAGGTCACTTCACTTCCGGTCCCTGTATTCTCCCACGCTTTGTGATTGTCTTTTCCCCGCCCCTGATTGTTTCCACCTGTGTCCAATTGTCTTCCCGCCCTCATGTGTATTTAGCCTGTGTGCTCCTCACTGTCTGTGCCAGTTTGTCGTAGTGCACAGCTCTTTGTTTCAGTGGTTTAATGTCCTTGAGTTTTTTTTTCTTGTTATTATTATTTTTTTTTTCTGTCTTTTTTTCTTTATCCTTGTGTAGGACTGTTTTTCCTGGCTCTGCCTTTTGCCTTCTCCCCCTCTGATACCTCGGCCTGTGTGAATTGACCTCTGTTTTTTGGACAACTGGAATGTTTTTGTGTCACTGGGTTTTGGATTGCCTCACTGATACCCAAGCCTGTAACTTTTCTGATTTCGATCAGTAAAGATTTGTTGAACTGAGCTCTGAGTCCGAGTGGTGCATTTCAGTTCCGTGTCGGGATTATCACAGGCTTCGCAAGGCTGTTGAATGGGGAAGCAAACTCTTCACTTGAATTTACAGGATTAGGTATCTCATGTTGGCTCATGTGGTTTCTGTATTTGCAGCTTCTGTATTTGGTTGTTTTCTCACTGCGCAGCATGTCTTCATTCCTCTGTACCGGCGACGTCTGTGGCTGAAGGCATTGTTTTTTTTTTCCTGGTTGTCCCATCCTTTCCGATGTCTCACAAATGCCTTTGGTAAATGTATTCAAATTTGACCAAAACAAATGTATTCACTTCCTGCTATGGTCACTGCAACGTCGTTGTTCCTAAGTTATGTCTTTTTTTTTTGTTCTTTTTTTTTTTTTTTTAAAGTCATGTCCATTTCCTGTTTTCATTTGTTACTCACTTTGTCTCTCGTTTCAGGAGTCATCACTTCCTGTCCTCGTGTTCTCCCACTGTCATGATTGTCTTCCCCGCCATGATTGTTTCCAATTATCTCCTGGGTTCAATTATCTCCTTGCTGTTGTGTATTTAGTGTGCTTGCTCCTTACCTTCTGTGCCTGTTCGTTGTAGTATTTGTGCTTTTTGCTTCAGCTTTCTTTCTTGTGATCTTTGAGTTTTGTTTGTCTTGATTTGCCAGACTGAATATTTTTGCCTAGCCCTCTTACCGTCTATCTGTTTTTGCCCCGCGCTGGTATTACTGGGCCGTGCATCTGGGTCAAAGTTTTGTACATTAGCCTACTGTAAACATCTTCCAAGTAAAAACTTTTACTTGTTCCGAGATGTCTATTTGAGTCCTAGTTCTGCAGTGTTAGTCCCTCAAAGGACGCTATTTTATTTTTTTAAATGTGGCACACGTTTACTTGGCTGCAAGGATGAATTGATGAGCCTTTGGGGGTCAAACATCAGTGGGACCTCACTTCTATTCCCTCCGCCTGTCCCATTATAGTGAATGTGATATTTCGTGAATGCTTTGAGTGAGTGAGTGAATTACTTAAGTTGGCACAAATGTTTTGTTGGTGCAACAATGAGCTGATTACATTTTGGTCATCAAAGGTTTCTGTGAACTCACAAAACAAGTTTGTGGACAGTCAAGAATTCACATGCCAGTCATGAAGTTTCACACGTCAAACAAATGCTAGGATGACATTTTGTATATTCTAGTTTTAAATGTGACTGGGTTGTTAAAGTGGTTTTCTAAGTTTATATTTTGTCCTTTTGTGTCTGTTTATTAGGGCTACCTTTGCATCCTGTCAAAATCCAACAATTTGGCATCCTCATTAGTTCATTAGTGGTACAGTCAGTCAATCTTTTGTTCATTTTTGTTGTAAAATATCAATGACTGTGACATAATTACCTGGTATCTACTTTCAAGTAGCTGTAAGTCACTGTTAACTCACTAGAAAACATGAGGTAAACAACAAGAGCCTGCCATTAATTATTCTGTTGTTTTCAGTAGTCTGACTTAAATTCTGAAAATCCCTCATTTTTCATTAATCATGGGGCAGCACAGATTAGTAAATTTGAAAACTATGACCTGCCTATACACTCCTGACAGTGGACAAAGCACACGAAAACTGGATTAATTTTGCATCAGCGGTTAAGGCATTGGTTCTAGCTGACAGATATTAGGGTGGTAACACTTTACAGTAAAGCACACATGTATGAATAATTTCTGAGAAATGAGTGGGAACAATTTGTTAATGAATGAATCGTTAATGGGTGGTTCGTGAACAACTCCTAATCATTACCTGGTGCTTTATAAATATGATATCTCCTTGGCAGTTCTCTTGCAAGTCATAATTATCTACTCCATAGTTGTCTACTCCATTTTTTTTTTCAAGAAGCACTAATCAGTAATGCATTTATAATCAGGTTGTTCTGGATTTTATCCCTGCTCCTTCCTAAAATTGGTATACTTTATTTTTCAAGTTTTATCTTGTTTGGGCCCCCGTCTGAAGAATGCATTCCCTGTATTTGAATGTATAGCTAAAGGCATCCATTTGCCAGATGTTAGGCCTGTTACTGTTGGTTCCCTGATTAGGGTTTTAATATAAATGTAAAAAAAAAACAAAAAAAAACTTCTTAATATTCTTTAGTAAATAGGCATGTGTAAATTACATTAATGCAACTTTTAAAAATGTCTGTCCTTTTAAAGAGCTTTGCAGTAATCAACTAAAACAGTAGTGGATGATTCAGCATTTGACAAACACTAATGCACAAAACATTCTCATCTAAACAGACATGTGTGCAAGAGGAGGCATCATGCGCTTCAAGTTCCTCCCTAGAGGCACAAACTCACAACCTCTGGATTAATAACACAAACAGCCCCACATGCGGCTTGGCGCACATGCATACGGCGGAACGTTCAAATGCCTATACACACAAACTCACGCTGGCATATAATCTAGAGAACACATGCGAGTAATGCAGAACATATGGAACATGGGCCTCAGAACCCCAGGGAAACCATAGCAACCACTGATTAAAGAATTTGTGTGCTTAATTGAGCAGCTGTTTTCCCACAATTCACTGCCCTGTCAAATATTGAATATGAAAAGCCAGCACAAATATGGTGACTATCCAGCCCCAAAATATGATAAATCAGTAAAACCAATTTCGTTTTTTCATGTGTTTTTACTGGTCTGCTGCCCATAGGAAAGGACATATCGTCAAACTGCCCTCCAAACCAAGCTGTTGTGGTGCCAGATTAGTTTTGCTGCAGCATTAAATTTATGATCAGATGGAGAGTCCAGTTTGGTTCACAGATTCCCAAACAGAAAACAATATAAATTATCTGTAACACAGGGCTTGGATGATATAAATTGTCTTGAATGCTGCAGCGTAAACAAAACTAAGCACAGGTGGCAGGAGAAAGGGTTATGGAAATAACCTCAGTGACTTAACTAATGTGGCAGCCCTCCAGGTATGGTTAGAATCACCATTCAGACTTTAGGGATACCAAGATTTTTAAATCAATTTTTGCAAATGACCGCATGTATAGCATATTTTATTAACTTTTTGCACATGTGGCAGGGCTTTTTTGCAGTAGCTGGTTGTTTTCTGCATATTTTTCACATACTATTGAATAATCCCATCATCACACAGTCTTCTCACTGGCACCTGATGAGAGTTTTTCATTCAAAGGAGGTAAAAACGAGCGAGGAAAATGATCGCATTAAAAGACCGAACAACAAAGACACAAAGATCATGGCCAAACAAAAAGTATAGCCTGTAAGGTCAAGTTTAAGGATTAATTGGTGGGGTAATACTGATTTAATCAGCTTTGAGGGAGCTTGTTCTGAAGCCAAGAGCTCCAATGGCAAAGATCCATTGCCTATAGATTTTAGAGCAGCCAGTGGAAATCTGTCCAAGGACTTACTGCTACGACTGGGAACATGCTGTGGTGCTAAATGTTGGTGCCAACTCAATCCATTTTGTTAAAATGATCAATAAAATCTTAAGACTAATTTAGATTTCGGTTAGCACTTACATATATAAGGTTTGAAACTGAAAAAAGAGAGGTACTCAGGAATGCACTGTTACAGGCTGTTTCTGTTAGTGTCTTCAAAATCTGATTGTAAATCTGCCTGTATTGACTAAGTACATTATGTGCTGACACAGCAAGAAAGTTTGTCTTTCTTTTTAGTCTTGGTGCTGGGCAACGGTTCCGAGGTGAAATGTCTGAAACACATTATAACTTCTGGCAATTATGATTGCAGCAGTTTGAAGATGCTAACAGCTGATGGTGCACTTTATTCTACATTTTAGGCAAACTCTATGTGACTATTAGCAGTAAGTTCTTGTTCCTGGATAAGTGATCACAAGAAGTCATTCTGTTTCTGTTTTGGTATACAGGAAGATGTTGGTCTAAATGATATGAAAAATATATGTTGATTAATAGTTACTGCTGTTGATGTTCATATCAATTAGTTAATTATGTCAGAATGTATAAGGATGCATGCAGAATAAGCATTCACTATTGTTTTTTTGAGTGGAAACATTTGAACGAGAGGAAAAGCTACCATGATTCAGTTGTAGGATCTTAAAGGCTTTCTGATGCGGCTGTTACAGTGAGTGCAACAGTGACTTGTGTTTTAATTTCTAGATGGCTGAAATTACAAATGATCCACCAGACATTTTGCTGTCAAAGTGCCCAGACGATTCCCCTGTGCCCCTTGAATGATCATGTGGGAATGCAAGCATTATAAAATACACCAGAGAAATGTCTGAAAAGTGAAGTAGAGCATATATTTTTTTGCAGAGATCAAATCAGCGTATAGAAACTGGGTTGAGATTCAGTTGGGAGATGGGATGTGCTGCAGTTCGGAGACAAGGTTTTGAACCTTCAACTAAAGATGGAGAGCTGCTGTACTGACTGCAGAATGGGAGGAATTGAATTTTTCAATGTGAATTGGTTTAAAAATTGTACTTGGCAAGGCATAGACATTTCTCAATGCTTTTACAGCATGAAATGCTAAATGTAATATATGAAACAACAAAGACCAAACTAAAATTGAATTCGCCGCAAGCTGGTATAGAAAAAACACAAGCCATTTACAGGAGCAAAATATAATGCAAATGTTGACACATGCAACCCTGTGTTCTCACAGGCTGTCAGACCCAGCTACTGAAACAAAGTAAAAGAACAGCACTACAAATCTGAATGATGCTTTGAAGCGACTTGAAGGGTTTCTTTTTGGCAAGACTAAAATGTTGAATAATTACATGTTGAATGTGTGGGCTGGCTTCTATAACACTGTAAAGTCTGATGCATTGTTAGAGGAAACAATAGATAGAAATTTGGTGCTAACTAGGTCTTCTCTACGCTATTGTTTTGTGTATGTGTGTGTAGAGGGGGAGGTGAGACACTCTGGCTGCACACAAGTATTTTTGTTTTTTTTGTTCAATTAATTGGGTGAAGGAATTTTATTTACTTGTATGATTGGTGGCACTAAAAACAAGCGTGCTTGTAGAAGGTAACTTGTTGCCCTGATTCTGTCTTCACCTCCTATAAAGTGCTCGCAGAGCTGCAGTAGTACATTCAAACACATGTTGACAGAGCAACCACATAGTGACATGCTAACATATGGCACTGTGGGCTATGAAATGTGGAAGCATTAAACCTTCAACTGCTGAGGTTAGGAAACAGGATCGCATGATGTTGTATAATTAATTCAGCCCCACTGGAGATATAAAACGTGTACTGACATGAAAAAGTAAGTGTGTGTGGTCATTACTTTAAACCATTACTAAAAACACAAGAGGGGAACATCAAAGTCAGTTTACAGGTTTTGGGGAGCATTGCTGAAAACACGTGAAGAAAGCCTTATTTCATTCAGAAGAGAGCATTACAGAGTGACGAGTTCAAAGCTGTTCAAATGTTTGTCCCACCGTCACTGTGCATTTTTGATATGTTTCCAATGAGAAAGCAGTCATTCAGATTTTAAAGGTGCGGCCATACGTAGGACAAACATTGAATCAGCTTTGACCCTGTCTGACTGCTACTTATCAAAACTAAACCCATCATTCGCCCCGGCATCCCAGAGCATTTCTGGTGGTGTTTTTATGTCTCCATGCTGGCTGGCACAATTGATGATGTGGAGTCACAAAAATGTGAGTTCACATAACTACTATGGCCCGCTCTTCCTCCATGTTCGAGGCTGGTGACTCAAGGATACATTAGCCACTACTAGCATAGCACACATAATGGTCAATCAACCTCTGGTCGTGTAGCATTGTGGGTGATGTCAGGGCCATGTTTTGACAAATAAGAAGAAAGCATTGAACAAAAGAGTGCCATCTCTTCTTCTGCTGCATCAATTTTGATCTTTTTTCTCAACAGTCCATCCTGAGTTCAACAGTTTTAAAAGAGTGCAATGTTAAAATGAAACCAGTACTTTTCACTTTATATTTAATTTTTTTTTTAATCACATGATCTCTTCATTTGTCGGTCAATTTAGCAATCCAGAAAAGATGTTTCAGACTAACATGAGCATATAGTAAAGAATCTTGCTTCTACTCAGAAACAGGAGCTCCTAAAGCTTGTTTTACAATAACTCGGTATCTATTACACAGCCAGCTTTATGGGTGGATCAACGAGAAGGTTGCTGCTTCAATGAAAATACAACTACTGTCATAAGGATAATATCTGTAGATATTTTAATCCAGACTGCATTAAAACTGAATATACTACGTACATAAAAAGTTCAAATTATTATTGCAAGAAAACAAATAATCCAGTAATGTTTGAAGAATTTAAGATGTTGACAGCTATTTTCTCAGCAGAAATACAAGTAGGCAAATGAGACAATTTTGTTATTCAGTGAAATATGAAAAAAACATGTGGTGCATGTTTTGTTTTTTGTTGTTTTTTTAGAAAAGAGGCAATATGACAACATTTGTCTCACTCATCTCCATTGCAATGTAATGAAACAAATACATGTTTTAACAAAAAAAAAATCATAACTTTGACAAAAGGTGAGTTGGAATTAGTTGAAAACAAATAAGAAATAAACAGGACAAGAAATATTGCGAGGTCATGTAAACATATGCTGCTAGTGAGTTCAACATGACTAAGACATAAAAAAATGGAAACATTTTTGATGATCAATATACCGAAAAAAATAATTCAAAAATTTAACTTCCAAACAGAAAACATGTCCCTGTGGCCAAGAGGATTCCGGTAGGAAAACTGCAGGTGGTGCATAAACATCAAAATGCAGTGTGTATAGTTATAGAAGCTACATTATCTCTCATCAGTAGAAGAAAGAAAAAAATTACAACCTCATTCTTGCTATTTATGTATTCAAATCAGCAGTGTCCTCTAGGAGAGGTAGGCGATGCAAATTTTTTTTCTGAGTTGACTGGTGAGATTACGGAAGTCTTTTATGTATTTAAAGACACTTATAATCAGTGCTGTTTCCATGGTGATGTACCTGCTCATAAAGGAACTAGAACAAGGAGGCTATCTGTGCTGTGGTTAGGCCTAAAGTTAGCTCACTAACTGATGGATCCTCACGAGACACCAGATGATTGTAGTTTTTAAGTCTTTGCTCTGAGGGCCTAATTTAAAAATAGAAAAAAAAAGACGAATACATATTAAAAGGTTTTCAGCACATTTTCACGCTGCTATTGTCGAGTATGTTGAGGTACCAGAGTGCCAATGGATTAGAATTTACATTTTTATAAAGCTCAGTTTGGATTATTTCTATTAACATCTGTTCAAAACCAAAACCCATTTCAAAAAGTTTATGGGTAATATTTAGTGGATGCAGCCTCACTGTTAATTATGTTAGCATACTGAAGACATAGTACAGCCCAAGTTGGAGGGGATGTTATAGGTTTGGCATGTAAGTGGTTTCACTTGTATGTATGTAAGTATGGCCTGTGGATGACCCTAGAAAAGTTAGGGAATCACCCATAGACTGCAGCGACATAATGTCGCTTCCAGGTCTGAAAAGTGAAGCCAACGCGGAAGTACCTTGAACTGCAATACCACCGATGTCCGCTAGGGGGTTGGTTTCAAAGACTCCGATTCAATTTCTCTCAAAAAAATACAGTCCACTGTCATAACGGTGTCATATCCTAAAGTCACTCCTTATTCGTTTTCTGACTGTCCATCTGAAAGTAATCTCATTGTTAATTACGTTGAAGTTGAAGTTGCTGCTGCAGGATTCATTAGAGACAGCAATTCTTTATTCCTCCTCGCTGATGACACTCCATCCAAATCAACCTCCTAGTGGAACATTTTTTTTTTTGTCTGATGAAGTCACTGGACACTTAATTAGATGTTTCTGCTGTGGGATTCGTCACACTGGACACTGGCTTTTCCCTCGAGTAACAAGCCATCAGTTTTTTTTTTTAATTTGATGCAGCTGACAATGCGTTTTACTCATTATGTCTTCTTCTACTTTCTCTCGATCTGTCTTCAGGCACTTTTGGCTCTCGATTTGTAAACTAATAGGTAACACACACCTGAGAATGAAAGCTACATATGCACTCATACCATGTCCTCCACAATCCTCGCAGGATTACCAGTGGCTGGTGTGTAAACAATCTGTTTGTGTCTATTTCTTATTTGGGTGTTTGTTTGCTTGCTGTTCTTCCGTTTGTCAGAAATCAGTGGGTGTTCATTGGAGATTACTGAGAAGATATAAAAATGTGACTCTTGCCGCAGACCGACAAACTCATCTCTCATTACAAATGTTTTGACATGTCACTGCAGATGTTCAGGAGAGCACAGGATATTAATGGATCGTTGTCTCTCCACCTCGTTAAATTTGATGAATATTAACAAGGATTAGACACGAAATTGAAAAGAGAAAATGTATACGGGAAGAAAAAGGGCCGAGGGGCAAAAGAGATTACAGGCAGAAGGAAATATTACACTCTCAGTTTGTTCTAAAAATAAGTGTGTCAACAATAGGGATATCTGCAGTTAGGAGTTATAAGGAGACAGTCCGGGACAAATGGCCATACTGAATCCTGTTACATTAGTTTCAGAACTTTATGACACCACTATCTATAAATGACGAAGAATGGATGTCTGCAATTCAATTACAGTTGTTTTTATTGCCAGGACTCTAACACTCTGTAGAAACTGACAGGACTCAAATGCACATCTCCAAAAGGCAACAGGAATAAGTTAAAGTATTTTATGTAGATTTAAGTGCACAAGGTACAGGTGAGGAGGGCAAACAAATCCAATGGAGCAGGCATACAAAACTAACGTGTGCTATGAAGCAGGTTCAACCTACCCAGGATACCTTTCTGCTCCGACTGTCACTCGCAGCTTCAGTTTTCTTTTCTGTGAATACAGTCAGGTAGCTGCGCTCGTATATGAGCGCTTGCGCAGCTTCTCGGAAAGGGATCCGATCAGTGAGCACTGTCTGGGCTGAACCGCGTTTGTCCTGCCGCTCCTTCGCTGTGATTGGACGGCCGGTGACAGTCACGAGAGCAGCGTTCATATTTTTTCAACTCTCGCTGACCGTAAAAAAAAAAAAAAGACTAAACGTTTCAACGTTTAGCACCTCGTCAAGCTGCTGGTGTTCATTAAAACAATTTAAAAAAAAAAATGTTGTAGCCTACTCAGGAAAAAAAACAACCTCTTTGGTGGATACTGAAGGTAGTTGCAGCAGTGGCGGATTGGTTAAAATTAGCCCGAGTTCTACACACAGTAGGATGGAAAGACAACAACTCTTTGGAGCGTGGCCAGACCCGTATTCACGGTAGTAAAATTGGGTGTGGTTTGCGAGGAGCGAACAAAGATCTGGGATAAATATGAAAACGTTAAACACATAATCCAGGCTGAAAGCGACACAGTTGCAGGTGCCAAATGCAGGAAGTACAGCTGGCAAAAAAAATAAAATCACCAACGTTGTGAATGCACAGCCTCAGTTGCAAGGCATATAATATCACCTTATCATCACCAGCACGGAAAGATCTGACTATAATTGCATGTTTGTAGCTGGTCCAATAAATGAATGTCATCTTAGATAGAGACCCTCTCACCGAGCTCCACGGGATCCTCTTCGATTAATGACGACACGATACCATTAGTTATGTTACGTGTGTTATGTAAGCTAAAATATACTAACGCTGACTTCTGTTTTTAAACAGGAAAGTGGATGGATGTGTTTCATCCATCCAACCACACCCAACCTCCTCCTTGTCACTCTTTCTACATTTCCTGACTTCCTACTTTGCTCCCTTCATAATAACCACAGTCACAACAGATCACAATACATATAAATATGGGTCGCATTAAGATGCTTGGGAAAGCGACCTGCAGAATACAGCTGCGTCGTAGGGAACGAGTCAGAATTCTGTTAAGCTGCAGACCTGATGGTAATTCTTCAATTTTTCATTCCCTGACGCATCAATATGTATATTGTTTGCCCCACACAGACAGCCAGCTAAGCAGAAAGACAAAAGATGACAACCACATCGGCCTAAACAAAACAGACAGTTATGCAGCTTTGATTAACTGTTTGCTGACAGATCTATCCACAGCCACTCTCACGTTCAGAGACTTTTATCTATTTCCAGTAAACTATGGCTCTGTGGAACAAGTGGGACCATTCAATGCATTCCCGCACACTGTATTCTCACTTTCCCTTCCAGGACTACCTTATATAATATCTTTGAATGAGCAGTTCGTCCAATTATTTTTGCGTATGTGCCACAAGATGGATATGTAATCCATCTTGATAAACTGAGGAGTAGTGAGATCATCCATTTGTGACATTAGCCTGCAGTGATGTCATGTGTAATTGCTGTGTCTAGGAAAAAAATCCCTCTAAGGTCTCCTTCCACTAAATTAACCCTTACAACAAACCAGTCCGTATCTACACATAACGCTCGACAGTCATAATGATTTAATCTATGCAGAACAAACAGTCATCAATTAGTGAAGCAATTAGTGACTGTCTCTACGGCTTAGTCACGGTCACAGTGCCATCAGTCTTCTTGGACAACCTTCTCTCCCTTACTGCGAACATTTTCACAAACTGTACCAAACCAAATAACAGATAGAGCAGCACTGGACGCGGGCTTTGAAAGGTGATTGGCCATTCAATGTCTGTTATGAGTTATCTTTAAGACCGCCGATAAGGCTTGCAGGCCCCTCCTCTACCTCCGAGTCAGCTCAGGCCATTTTTCAACAACACATATGACAATTGAAGAGTGCCAACAACAGACGCGCTGGAAATCCATTAACAATAATAAACACATGGTCAGTGTTTGACAAGGTTAAAGTTTGGTTAGGTTTGGGCAAGGTGTGTACGTGCAGCAGCGAGGGGTGGGAGAGTGGTGGCTGGATTTGTCCAATAATTCTTCTTCTTGGATGTACTTTTAAGTCATTACCTTGTCTCACAACCTGCGTTTCAAACTGACAACACAAAAATGGGGACAAGTATTTCAAGCAAAAGTACTCTTTGATATTCCCCCTCCACTCCGCTGCTGAACGCACACACATGCACACAAACAGAAAGGCCCTTTCACACTGTAAATTTGGATTTCACTAAGACAATTCAAATTCTAAATCTCCGTCTTGGAAAAAGCCAGTGGGAAGCATGTCCTTAGCTTCATCTCTGAGATGAACATGTTTGCTCTGCATGTCTAACATCATACTTGCGTCATTTGACAAAGCTAACCACTGACTATCTATCTGTGGGTGGGTCTTCTGCTCAATACTGAATACCAAAGCTGCAGTAGTCTTATGATATGTTAGCTCTACTTAGTTTGCACTACACCGCATGTTCATTCCACACAGAACGTTTTGAAGATTGTAGAAGTCTTCGCATGTTTCCGCTGTTTGTACCGTAGCATTTCAGCGCAGCGAAGATTCTACTTGCTCGTAACATCTTTGTTTTTTTATGAATGGGATGTGGCGCCACCCTGTGGCAGTAGTTGAGCTTTAATGTCAGGCACCAATAAAAATGAGGGAAAATATAAAGGCTGCCCCCAACTAAAGATTCTGCTAGTCAACTAATAATTCTTAGTTCAACCCAAAATTTGACTAGTCGTTCCACGTTTACGGTATTAATTTAATCGTTTCAACATATATATTTGTGTGGTACCAAAAAAAAAAATTGAAGTTCCAGGGCTGACAAAGAACGTAATTAGAAACATCGCTAACACTGTGCTATATTACCGAGAAATACAAAGCCCAAAAAATGGACTTTTAAAATAGAAAATGTACACGAGCATGCACAACTGAGCACCCTGTTAATGACATAGCAATACAGTAATGATTGTCTGGGAATAACCCTCCCCTCCCCAAAAAAATAAATGGCTATTCAAGAATCATGACCTATCCCTGTACAATAGGAAATGCTATCTTGAATACATACTTTTTTTTTTTTATTAAAATGTCTGAAAATGTATGGGCCCTTTCTGTCTCCTCTTCTTTTCTTGCCCTGCTAGTGAACTTGGATGCTTTGCTTACAGTTATGTTCTTTTTTGTCCTCTGGAAAGTGGGCTGCCCTGCCAACACATTCCCAACACACAGTCTCTCTGGTGTCTGTCTCGCTGCTTCACCCGCACACATCAATATGCCTCTCTCTCTCTATCTCCACTTCTCTCTCTGTTGTCTCTCCTCCACTCTCACCCAGCCATCCCTCTGGCGGCAGCCTGGTTTTTGTTCATGTGCTTCTGGCCTTTGTTGTGTCAAAGTGCCAACTGTCGTCTCTCTCTTCAGGCCCCTGGCTACCTATTTCCCTTGTCCACCCCCGGTGCCCCCTTTGCTCGGGTTGTCTTTCTCGCTGTCTTTCCTGCCGTTATCACAATTATGTTTTTCCTGCTCTCTTTTGTCACATCTTGTCCTGTAGTCTTCTCGGCTTTTTCTAGTGTTCTGCCCTGCATCCGTTCTTGTCATCTAGTCCTCTTATCTCCTGTCCACTTCATTTTCTTTACTCTGTCTCTCAACACAAAATGAAGATGCAACACAAATGGATTGGTACCTTTTAAGGACTGCAGGATACAAATGTACGGTATGTGTCTTGGTGTTATTCTGAGTATTTCCAGGTGTATATTGCTTGTAAACAAGTCTTGGAATAACACTTGTCAGATATAAAGTTCACAGCCCATTACAACTGAAGTGATTTTTAACAATAAATAAAAAGTCATTTAAGAAGGTGCATATTAAATGTGAATACATTTTTCTTTATCACCGGAGCATGGTGTAAATGTTTTTCCTACCCAATAAACACATGGGACAGCTTTAGAAAGACCCTCGCAGCAATACACATCTGTTTTTCTGCCTGATTCAATTTTGGGGGTCAGACATTAATAACACTGTAACCTCACACTGACCCATTCTTGTGAAGGAGATATTTCAGAAATGCCTCAAGGAAATTTCTTTATCCACATTTTTGAATTTGAAAATCAGCCTTATTGGCCGTAAATGTGAACATGTACAGGGACTCCCTCAAAGTCCCTACTCATATCCGCACATATGACACGAGTCTGGACAAATTTGGATGTAAATTTGACTGGTTGGCAGAGGCATACAGCCAGGAGGTGGTAATTATAGTTTATTGAACTTTGTGAAATTTGAAGATCAGTATCAAACGTAATTAATAACAGACATAGAAATCAACACACTGACAGTTTGTTATTATATTGAAGTTCAAAACTCATTTCCATTCACTCTTAGTTTTGTCACTAAGTCTCTTTTGTCGCTCAATCAATAATCCCCTCTCTCATTCCCCCACAGTCTGAGTCAATTTGGTAGAAATCAACAACTCATTGAACTGTCATGTAATTTTGTTATCGTAGGTTACAACCTCCACTGATTCAGAATTCCTGTCTTTCTGTAGCCGGCTAACTGTTTATATTGTTCGGTAAAGTCACTGTACTGTTAAGACTCTATTTTACCCAATAGGCCAACAGCACTGCTGATCTGAAAGCCTTTATCAATTCAAATCACACTTTTTTGGGGGAAAAACAATTTTAGTCATAATTAGCACAGGAATTTAATTGAAAACATTTACATTGTAAAGAAAATGTGACACAACTCTGACACCAAGCTGAATTACATTGAGTCTATTTAACCGCGATCTTAGTAAGGGTCGTTTTGCAGTGTGACGTTATGGGTGTCTTTGCTGTGCTTCATTATAATTCACGAACATAATACAACTTTATAGAAAATCCCTCTGAATTATAAATCTGAAGTGTTATGATTGCAACATAATGTTTGGCTTGTATTAATGAACTCTTCTCTTTGACAAACTGTATATTCATTGATGTTTATTTATCTAAATCATCTATAATCTGCATTAATGAAGTTTTCTGCAGTCAAGCGAACATGCACATTAGCCAATGACATACATCCCCCTTTCCTCAGCAAATATATAACCCTAGAAAGTTCACTGGAAGTTTACTTAATTTTGCAGCAGTTTCCGTTTCAGAAGTTCATGCCAGAAGCGGAATCATTAAGGTCTCTCTCTGCCTTTCTACTTCTGATCCCCTCCTCTCCTTTGCTTCTTGTTCTCACCAACCATTATTCTCTGTTGAGCAACTAATAAACCACTGCTGTCCTCATACATAATCTGCAGAGGCTGACAGAGAAAAGTGCCTCACCCAGATTCAGCGTTTGAATAAATTAATGGGAAATACAGGAGAGGGGCAGCCTGTGCTTATGGAAAGGGTTCAGCTCTGCACTGAGATATCTACTATCTAATAGTAACATACATGTGTTGTTACGGTTTGGGTTTGGGTGTCTGGCACCTTCTGCTGTAATTTGGCTCTGTGCTAAATTAAGAGTTGGGCATAAAAAGAAACAAACTGCCATAAAACAAATGTTTCCTGAGCTCCTTCATGTTGTCTCTTATTCACTTTTCACCCTTGAGATTTTGTTTCTGTTTTTTTCTCTATATATAACTAATCATCTTTCAAGTAAAATGTGCTGCAATCAAGGAATTGTTTTACCTCATTATTTTTTCTGTGACAATTAATGTTTGAAAACACCTGCCTTTCTTTGAAATGATATTGGCTGTATTCTATTGCAATTCTATTTTTGATAGGGATCCAACTCTTTAAAGCTATGTGTAGCAAAGCTATTCTTAGAGGTTTCAGCAACAGCTGCGGATCCGGCCCTGACCAATTTGTAGCCCTCGGAAAGATTTTAGTCAGTGCCCTTTCATTGCAGCCAAATTACACCACCAATCATTGTGTCCACACACACACACACACACACACACACACACACACACACACACACACACACACACACACACACACACACACACACACACACACACACACACACACACACACACACACACACACACACACACACACACACACACACACACACACACACACAGACAGACAGACACAGACACTGCTTAGCTTGGGGTGGGATTCAAACATTTCAGAAGTGCATCTGGAGAGAAATGTGACCACTGGGTATTACATTATATTAATAAAAAAGCTTTGGATGGTGAAACCCATCTAATAATAGCACCTAAGCCCCAATATAGCCTGCAACATTTTAAATGGTTACAGTAATCAAGTTTAGCATTCATGCACAAAACATGTATTTGAAGAGCATTCTCTCACATAAGGTATGCTGTTTGCTATACATATAAGGCAAATCAATGATGACGCAATAACTAAAAGGTTTATAACTATTCATTTAAAAAAAGGACATGGAAAATAATTATGCATTTTCACAATTAAGCAGATTTAATGTCAGCTAACTGGACTTAGATGTCAATACAAATGTATGCCTGGTTTCTGGAGGCAGACAGTGGACGGTCCAAATGATGTGGAAGGTTATTTCCCAAACACCTCAATAGTCTTTCCAACTTTCCCCAATTAATTCACAGTGGGTATAGCTGACCTCAACTCTAGCTGTGTATTAAATTAATGAAAAGTAAGCTGGTTACACTCTGCTCCATCGGTAAATACCATCAACAGATAAACTAGTTATTCATTACATTACGTCTGTCAAAAAGTAGGCAAGGCATTTGGGTGATAGAGCTATGTTGTTGTGGGCTATTTTAGTTTCCTACATGTAGGGCAGCCCCAGGCTAGACGGTGCACCTAGCATTCACTGATGTCACGTATGCCACAGGCCAGATCTGAACACCTGAGTTAAAGTAATATAACTTAGTTCATGACTGCGTGAATGAAAGGTTATACCATGTTGCTATCCTTTTCAACCCTATTATTTCCCTGACTCATACTGGAGTGCACCCCTCTGCTTTTCCTGTCCTTCCTGTTCGGTCCTTCTTCCAATTAACTCGCTGTCTTTCCCACCTCATTGTTACTTGTCTTTATCTCACTTCATCCCTATCTTCCCCTTCCTCTCTCTTATTATTGTCTACTCCTGTTTTCTCTCTCTCTTCACCGCCCTTAGCTAAATCCAAATGCCAGTATGCATTTGTATGGCCTAACTTGTGCGTGTGTCTGTGTGTGTGTGTGTGTGTGTGTACTTGAATGTGTACGTGTGAGGTTTGCGTACTCACATGCAGAGTTTGACCTTGTTCAACCAACCATATCAGAGCTTCCCTTTATTTTCCCACAGGTGTATATGAGCATGTGTGTGTATATTACTGTGTGTGGGTACTTGGGGTGGGTGCGTTGGCATCCACGTTAACATGCAGCATTTGTCCTTGTTCACTGAAGCATGTCAGCACTTGTCATCATTTTTCACAGGTGTGTGTGTATGTGTACATCTGTGTGTGTGTGTGTGTGTGTGTGGCGCTTAAGCCAACAGGGCTCCTGCAGGTGCGGTCCATTCAATTTAGCAGGTTTGGGTGAAGAGCAGGTCACAAGTCAGACATTGTTCAGTCAACACACATCACACTTATACTGATACACACACACACAACCACCACAGTACAAACAGTCATTGGAGAAAAATTACATCAGCCGGTATGAAAATAAGAGCTAACCCAATGAGAAAGCTGTTATACTAAGTACCAAATAAGGGATATGGTCACAATTTCTACTGTTGTTCCTGAGTTATGGTATCAAAGGCCAAAAAAGTGTTTTTTTTGCAGAACATTATGGTGCCACAGTGAAGTTGACCTTTGACCTTTTGAATATGAAATGTCATCACTATGACATTTTATTCTATTAGACATTTGCATCGGAATTCCGTCACAATTAGCAAATGAAGTGTTGTCAAGTGTTTGAGATACGGCAACAAACATGTTTTTGTGAGGTCACAGTGACCTTTGACTTTTGGCTGCCAAACTCCTACAAGTTCATGATTGAGTACAAGAGAACATTTGAAGAAATTCCCTCAAGTTATTGAGAGATCACGCTCAAGAGCATGGGACCAATGTAAGGTCTCAGCAACCTTGACCTTTAACCTTTGACAGTCAAGATGTATTTTATTCATCCTTGAGTCAAAGTGAACATTTGCATCAAGTTTGAGGAAATTCGCTTGAGGCGTTCTTGAGATATTCCATTCATGAGAACCAGACAAATACACAACCTGAAAACATAACGCCTCCAGCTACGGCTATTGGCAGCACAGAGGTAAGGACTGATTAAAATTAAAGTAGTAAAGGCAGGGTTATCCTGCCCACAGTTCCTTCCAGGGGTAAAGCTTTATCCAATATTGCATCTCAATGCCATCTTCCTTTTGACCCCACTGGCTCCTATTGATTTCTTTTAAGCCCCACTTGCTTCCTGTGGAAACTGTAAGTCTCATAACAGAGCAACATTGTACACAATCCAATATTTCAATTTTCACAGGCTGAGGACTACTTCTTGCGACTAAATGAACACAGCATGACACTGAATCTTTCCCAGCTGTTACTGGAAAAAAAAAATACTCCTTTTCAGGGATCAGCTCAAAAGGTGAAACATCACTTCTGGGTGATGTGTTATTAAATTTGATTGGCAGTAAAAATATCAATTTAAATCAGCCTTTTGGTTGAATAAAAGCAAAGTTGAGCAAAATACGCCTGTGATTAAATTCGTATGTGTGCGAATGTGTACTTTCAGTGTACAAGAAGATGATGTAATCTGAGGAAGCTGTGGGTGTGTGTGTGTAGGCTTCCAGTACTTCTGCAAAGCAACACAAAGAGTGCGTTCACACTGTTTATGTTTGGAACACTTTAGTGAAGCTCTCAAGCCTTTTCTCTTTCGGTTTGCTTCAATTGGAGGGTGAGAAAAAAAGAACCCACAGGAACATTGCACACCCACTGCAAAGGCCATATGAAAATGTCAGTCTCAGTCCTTGATAAAGTGAACTTAGCTGGATTCATGAGATGCACCTGAGGTCCACATGAGGGCTGCGATGTCAAATTGAATTTCTTCTTTTTGGCTTTACATGGCATTAACAGCAGAGAGTAAGAGAAGAGTGCATCATGCTCATGTAAAGTGAATCTGTGTTGACTCTCCTCTCACAAACACAGGTTCTTAACTCCTGGTAATGGTGAAAATAAATGAAATATAAAACAATTCTCCAATCTGGTGCAGACCAAAGACAACTAACATAAATTACACCTATATGTAGTACATGTCGAACATTAGTTGTTCGGATTTAAAGACAGATTTTCAATGTGACTACCGTTTAAAGAGGTGCTGCATCAACCTTAAACTGAACTTGTCAAAATAATACAACTGAGTGTATTATTTATGCACTCGGCCAAGTCAGTCAGCGTGTTGTGGCAAAGGAAAACATTCTGAGAGCGAAACGGTAATGAGGAAGGCAAATGAAGAGCAAGAAGAAATGGATAGGAAATGAGAGAAAAGAGGGAGAGGTAAAAGTCAAGTGTAGCTGCTTTCTCTCTACTACTGTATTGTTTACCCCAGAAAATCCTAACAGAGAGGGCATACATCCTGCTTTTAGATTAATGAATCTGCGTCCAAATCTCCCAGGGAAAAAACAAACAAAAAACAATTTGACAATTATTTTTCTCCTCCCTTCCATCTTTTTCAGAGAAGCACAAACACACACACACACACACACACACACACACACACACACACACACACACACACACACACACACACACACACACACACACACACACACACACACACACACACACACACACACACACACACACACACACACACACACAAAGAGACACAGTTATTGACCAGCCTCACCTTGTCTTTCTCTCCTCTTCTCTCAATGACTCTTGCTTGCACATGCAGAAAAACAGCACAACCCAAGAGGTGTAATTTTTTAAAGCCACTTTTAAAGGAAGCACAGAGCTGCTTTGGCAGGAGCTGGACATGTATCTTCTAAATTTATTTTGTCACAAGGTTTCAGGTCAAGTACTTTAATCTATCACTATGTTGGAGTGTACACAAGAAACCAGGTCACTGGGAGAAATAAGGTCAATGCAGGACGTTGGTGACGGTGTGTTGCCTGTAACCTGGTTACTATATCAGTATTTTTTACCTAAAAGGTTCTGTTCACCTTAACTCTGGCAACAGCTAGACTTCAGCTGCAAAGATTAGTTATCGTATTATATACAGTATACTGTTATGGATGCCCCTAAGATATCTTTTTTTTTGTGACTAGTTGAGCTGATCTCTTCTGGGCATGTAAACACACTCAATGTTTTTTTTCACTCTGCCATCTCTCTTGGGGCATTTTTGTTTTTAATTGTTTGATCAATAGAATTCTTCAATGCACAACTGTATGGCGAAGCCTTGCATAAGACAAGCTTGAAGATGAATTGATTCGTCTCATCCCCTCATTGTTATTTCCCTGACATTGTTGCAATTTATCTTGTCCTCTATCTCTTCTTTGTACTTCTGCCTTTCCCTCAGTCTGTTCTCTTACAACTCAGACTATCGTCCTAGCCCTTGGGGTGTGGAGCCCTGAAATAGTGACTGAGAAGCTGAAGTAGACAATCCAAGAGAAAGTCAAATGTATTTGGTTCTGTGAAGCTGCTGAAAGATGCCTTTCAATGAATGTTAAAAAAAAGACAGTCTTGATGTTGAGTTCCTTTTGCAGGATCGAGTCAGTTGTTGGAAAAAAAACAAAAAACTTTTCTAAAGCATCAAGGGTAAAAGCTTTTTACCAGGATTAATGTCATTAGCGTACATCATGAAATATATATTTGTCCCCAAATTTGGTCTATTTGCTTATTGGACTACAGTGCGTGACTCATAACTGACTGTGTAATTTTCTGCAGACCCAACCAACCATATGGTCTAAATGTTTCATGACATCTGGTCATCATCTCACTGCCTGCTTTACTTTGCAAACACTTTGTTCTCTTCTAGTCAGTATAATTACCAGCTAAAACATTAACAGGCAATCAAGAGTTGGATGCTACATCTCTGCTTTGGCAACTGCCATGTCTGAAGGCATTATGTTTTCTGGTTGTCTGGCCGTATGTTCCGTTCCTGTGAATGCGTTACCTCAAGAAAAACATCAAGGCAATTTTTTCAAATGGTACAAAACCTTCTCTTGGTCCTGAGGATGAACGGATTCGATTTTGGGAGTCAAAGTCAAAGGTCACGGTGACCTCATTGCTCTGATCCCTGTTTAGTTTGAATTGCTGCTTCTTGGTGGACATTTTAGGCAGTGCTAAGCTAACACTTACCTGAGTTACGTTCAAACAATTACCCGCCATGTTACCTGTTCAGAGAAGGGTTTGACGTTCAAAAAACACACTCAGACATTCAGAGGTTCCAATTCCTAAGCTGGGTACCACTGATGTAGAGTTAGTTCATTGTTTTCATATTCCTGCAGAAAAAAAAAAAAAGTCCTCTTTCTTCTGGCACTAAAAGATGTTTGAAAAAACTACATATGGAATTAATGTATATTTAGTATTTTAGAAAATAAGTAAAACATTTTCAGTGCTTTACAGCCACTCCGATCTCATTACATTGTCTGTTTTTCTGAAATGGAACCCCTGCCGAGTCTTTGGGTTTTTGTTACTTGTTGATAATCCATTCAATATTGATATTTGACTTTTGTCTTCTGACATTCTTTGATATTTATTGTCTTCACTCTTGAGGTGTGCAGATAAGCCCAGAATGTGAGCGTCCATCCACCTACACATCCTCAGTTGCATATGTGCTCTGTTTTCAGTTGATTTAGCGAAGCCTGTGTGTCTCTGTGAATGAAAATGGATGTCAGTATGTGGTAACACTCATTTGAGAGAATGCTACATAGGCAGCAGGCTAAAGACAGCTGGCAACTATCTCAGGCAATGGGATTATCAACAGCGAAAACAGCACATTGGACATAATGGACTGAGGGAAACATCATCAAAATAAGAAAAAACACACTTAGACATGATATCTGTCAGGTTCCCATTCATCACAAGCAAACCTCAAATGATACAGACAGATTTCTTTCTGTTTTTTCTTTTACATAAGGCAGTATATTATTTAGTCTCATTGGTGTAAATTGGCTGGGAAAAATATATATAAAGGACACAAATTAAATATCTCTTTTTAGCACATTATACTGAAACATAACAACATTCTACACCATCCAAAATGTCCATGAATAGAATAAAACCAATGAACACATAAATACAGTAGCTGGAGGGGCAGTGAGTTGCAGTAGCATGCCTGGGGAGTGAAGATGTTGTGAAGTTGGATGCTTTCATTAGCTGGCATACAGATTTGGACTGTTAATCACTGGTTAGACCCCTGCAGAGTTTAGCTCGACTAACTAACGCAAGTCTATTTTATGCCTGGGTGATACAGTTTACACAAACAAACAGAATACAAACAGAATAATCCACAAAGCCAACCTCACGGTAGTCCATCAGCGCCCAAAACAAACAAACACACCCTGCAAATGATTACTGCTGCCATGAATAAACCAATAAACTCAGTACATCTGCGGTGTCACAGCCCCACAAAAAAGGTCTGCCAGCGCAAATGTATGAAAAACTTAGCTGGCTAGCATCTCCATTTCCCTTTAAATGAAAATCAACAGGTTGCTTTTCACATGAGAGGAAAAATACTGCACACGGCTGTGTTTGTTTTAATTTTTTTACATCAAATATACCCACAAGTCTGTGCGAATCTTTGCTTTTAAGGGGAAAAAAACCAGCATGTCTATCACCTTGCTCGCTTTCCCCAGCTTGCTGGAAATATTCTAACATCTCACATACTGATTCCAAGCCACGTGACTGAGTGAAGAGTGAAATTCAATTTCATGCATAAACCCAGTCACTGAGCTACAGAGATATAATGTGATGATGCTACTTTTCTGCTAGTTCCACTCAACACATTATTGTACTGGCACTTCATACTTTTCGCATGTGTGTGTGTGTGTGTGTGTGTGTGTGTGTGTGTGTGTGTGTGTGTGTGTGTACGTGCGTGTTTACCTTGATTGCGTTATTATTCCAGGCAACTGTGCCACAAACTGCTGATGAAGCTGTGTGTGTTTGTGAGTGTGTTGCAGCTCCATAGTGTGTGTTCCATCTCAACAAGCTCATGAAGATGGCCTCCATACACCAAGCAGTAATATCCCCATCTTAATGGGCCCCTTGGGGCTCACACAGAACATGCACCCATCCAGGTTGTGATTACTCTTTATGATCGCTGTAATGAAGGCCCTCTGCTGATTCGTAGATTTCAGGGTCAGGGGGATGTGTATTTCATGCCTCACGTGATACCAAAAAGAGCCGCGGTTCGGACAACCAATTAAAAGTAGCTGCAACAAAACCCCCACAGAAAATGTACTGCATCCATTATAGAGGCAATACAGTTGTTGTTTTTTGTTTAAAGAATTTTATTTTAATACGGAGAATTCTATTGAGGCTGGACACTCCTATACAAGCCAAACTTGTATGAGAATAAATGAATAAAAAGTCATCAGAAGGATGAAAATGAATCACAAAAGGACAACAATGTCTTGTAACCACTTTATTTAAAAACTCAGGCATGTTAGTCTGAGGGCCGTGGATAGTTTAGGCAGTGTGTAACAAACTTGCAGAACAAACTAAAATGACTTAAAACTGAGATTTTGGTACATAGCAGTGGCACTGACTTAACAGCTATGTGTGAAAATTGAAGTTATTACCGCTATTTTTAATCAAAGATTTTACTGTGTCACTGTAGAACTTGAAATTAGTAGAAATGGGCAATTTTTTTTTTTTTTAAGTTTACAAATGTATTGACCCAAAAATATGTAGGGTTTGAAATTCAGATAAATTATTGATTATTTTCCCAGGTGACATTTCGACATGCCACAGTAGGAAAGTCTTGTGTGGAAATTATACATTTACATTATACATTTTGTCTTTGTTGTTTGACTTTTTTCTCTCCTGCTGTCTTTATAATGTACCACTCTCTCTCTTCCCCTCTTTCTTGCTGATGACCTAGATTTAAAACCACCATGTTCTGCGGCAGTCCCTTTCTCCTGACACACATGGGCACCTATGATATGTTTTATTAATCACTGAGCTGAGTTAAGGTTGATGCAAAACAAGAAAAGGACCCTATGAACACGGAAATATTCACACTTAAAACAGTTTTTTTTTAAATTTTTTAATGAAGGAAAACATTTCAATGAGCTAAGACAAAATGCATATTACTTCATTACAAACATGCACATTTGATCCACACGGCCTTTAAAACAAGGCAAGCCAGCACTTCCTCACTATGCAAAGTAATGATTATAGACATTTTAATAAACTGGGTCAACACCTGTCACAATGTAGGTAAATGCTGTAATGGTCCATGTAGGAAACACAAGATGGCTTTTAATTCAAATCAGATAGTCAGTGCATTTGAGAGCAATTGCGACTCATCAGTCAGTCAGGCGCATGCGCCAACTAAAAAATTAACTTAAGTCACTTTAGTCTTGTTCCAATGTAGGCACTTGGGCTGGCCCAGCTGTTTAGGCCCATGCCGAAAGCATTTATTAAGACATTTTAATATTTTGTTGTTGCTGCCAACTCACTCACATTTATTTATTTATTTTTATAATGAGACATGAAAGGGAATATTGAAGGGCAGAGTGATAGGTTTAGGAAGGGAGTGCAGTCTCAAGTGGCTTTTAGAGGCAGGGGAGAAACAACCACAACTGAAAAGGGCTTTATTCAGATATTGATTTGAAACCAGGTTAATTGCAAAAATACTGTATAACGTCTACAAAAAGTCATGATGTTACACACTCCGACACAGTAGGTGGTCTATGCACCTTCAACGTTGGTTTGTAGTCCGCCAGTAAAACAAAGAAGAAGAAGACCCGCCTGGATTGCAGCAGGTGATACAGGTGTGTCGCGCGCCAAGCCCAGATGTTTCCCTCCTGAGAGGTCTCGGATGAAGTCAAAATCTATCTCCACACGCCAGATTGGTCTTTGAAGAAGAAACTCCTCAGCAAGTTGAGAAGCAAGTCGCCAGCAGCGTCCGCTCGCTAGTTTTCCAGTGTTGAGAGAGAGAAGAGGAGAAATGTTCTGTCAGTCACGCATTTGATGCACTGATCTGCACTTCGTGGTGCGTTTGAGTGTTTAAAAAGAACACACGCGTATGATAATGTTCCTTTTCACTTAGATCTGCTGTTTAAAGGTCACACTAATGTTTACTAAGTGAATGTCATGTAGGAGCTGTGCATCACAAAGTTTGTAAAATGCCTGTGTTTCTTATTTCATTAAATCTTGCCTGACTCGACCCTAATAAAAAATTTTTTTTTAAAACTCCACGGGGAAATTGAACCCTTATTTCAACTTTTGCCTCCATGAAAAGTTAGTTCACACAGTTGTGGTTGTTTTGCATGCAGAATTTTTTGTAAGCCTGTTCGTGCATGTGCATTTTACTGGATGCGCACGTGTGCGTTAATCAATGCAGTGTCTGAGTGTCCACTCCGCTGGATAATCCCGATGTGCAGTTGAATCTATCTAATCTTGTAATTCTGCTGCTTCGGGCTATGTTATGCTTGCGAGTGTGCGCGCCTGTTTACGTAAGTGTTTTGTGCATGCAGCTGCTGAGTGCCTCTTTGTGCCAACGTGGATGTGTAAAACAAAGACGGATCCGCCGGCTTCGGTAGAGAGAAGTTTGGAATCTGTCATCTACAGACTAGGCCTCAAAAGGAAAAACAGTTTTTTTTTTACATCAATCTAACCTTTTAGCTTAGTCAGTAAAAATGAAAAAAAAAAAAAAAGTAATTTCTAAGAAATGTCACATTCCAGTTAATTAATTCCAGTTGATCATACGGGGGGGGGGGGGGAGGAGCTTTTGGTCGATTTTTTCTTTTTTATTTCGCATCAAACACATTTGATTTTAGGCTTCAGTAAATGAATTGGTAATCACCTGGCATGTCATGTGTAGACGGGAATGCCAAGTGGGGGATTGAAGGGAGAAATGTTTCAACGGCAACCAAACGTCTGTCTCATCTCAGACGCCTCCGTTGCCGCACGCACTCTAATGTGGAGCTTGAATTTGGACAGAGCAAGTGTTGTCTCAAACAGTTGTGTTCTTACTGGCAATGACGAGCGCAACGTTTCAATAACTCGCCTGTGAATAAATCTGCCGGCTTTATTTGCTCAGTTTATCTAAAAAAAAAAAAAAATCCTGGGTTTTCTTCTCCCCATTTCACGCGCGATAAACATACTGATGGCTTCTGTCGGACAATAACGTAGTGGTACTTTGGTAAAAACAACAACAACAACACTTTTGTGTACAATTTGCATTTGCGCAACAGCCGCCGCCTCCTCGGCTGGTATTTACAGTAGTTTGATAATAGGTTGGTGATCCCTCCCGTTCTGTCTTAAACTGCGTTTTGAAATTCCATGAATTATATCTTTATTAATGTATTCATGTATTTGTAAATGATGCACCCATTGACAGGTTTATGGTGTTTTTGTATCCCATTTGAATTTGATCTATTTTAAAAAAAATATTTGATCCTTTTTTCGAGTTCCTCCTCTTATTGCGCAAGTACGTATGAAAGGATAAATGTGTTTCTTTTCAGTAGTTGTAACTAGTTTAACTGATCCAGCAACACTCTCTGACTCCAAATCCAGCGGAGAGTCGTTCTTCACACCCATCGCTGTAACCTTTCCAATTACGACTGCGGCTCCCTCCTCTGCGCTCCTTTTGTTTGAATTCTGTTCGCACCCATTAGGCATTACAGGCCTCATGTTAAAAAGGTCAAGTGTCACTTCTGCTTTGAATCATTTTACCCATTCAGCGTGAAAGTTAGAAAATCCTCCGAACATTTCAGTGCCCATAATGGCTAGAGAGTGTGGTAATGGCACGCTTTGACCCAGAATGACAGCTCCTTCAAGTTCTGAAAAGTAAAACGTCGTACATAATGCCATTTTTCTCTTTTATTGGTTTGTTTCTGCGCTCGATAAATCAGATCAGCCTGCAAGTCTTTTTAATCCGCAGTACTGTGCAAAATGTCCATTTATTTATTATGAGAGTAGTACTACTCCTTGTTGATACAGTACGTGTATGTCTTGTCAGGCATGTTCTTGTTTCCAAGTTTTATGATCAGTAGTTTACAACTGGCAAATTGCACATTTCCGAGAGACCCTATCCAGCTGCTCCAAAATGCAGATATCGTAACGTTTTTGTTGTACGGGAAAGTGATCAAGCCAGAGGACAGTAACCATGACTACCTGACAAAAAAAAAAAAAGACTTCCGCGTACAATCGATCTTTGCGGTTAGAAATGATAACTTTCGATATGTTTTTAGATGACATTGCTCTCGAATCTCGGTTGGAAATAAGTGAGTGATAAGTTTGTTGTGGATTGCGTTCACCTCTTTGAACTCCAGAAACGCTCTGCAGTAAAAGTAACAGGAAACGGAGGCCGAGCTTTGTAAAGAGGAGTCTCTGGTGGACACTGCCGCAGTGAGCTCTCTGACATCGGGGTTACGTCTGTAGAACGCTGTGTCATCTTCCCGCTGCCAAAATGGAGGCGGAAATAGAATATCTACCAGAGATCAAAGCAGCGATCCTGATGGCTCTGCTCTCCGAAAGGTCACATCAGTACATAATAGAGTGAGATGAGGAAATGGACAAAGATAGCGGGAAGAGTGTAATAGTGAAATAAGAGAGAGTCAGTGGGTTACAAAGGAGATCAGGTAAGATAAGAGGAGGAAGGATGGAGAGAACAAGGTGTCTGACAGAAACCATGACACCGGAAAGATGGAGAACAGATAATATAATGTTTTGTGCTGGAAGCATGAAACCAGGAAAGAAAGAAGTTTCAGAACGAGACCATTTTGCTTGAATATGACATGTTGTCAGAGAATCCCTTCTCTTTCCACACTGCATTTCTTCTATCTACCGTACCAAGGATATGGTGCCACGTACTCTCTCTGAAAGTATTTTTTTTTATCGCGTCATGCAACATAATGCACCTTTTATTTGAGTGCACAAAAGGGCTGTGGTCATACAAGATGCTGCCAAGCTGCTCTGTAATCTTTAACAAATCACGTAATATCTGTTTTAAGTTTGCTATTCTGCAGCTCACAGATGGTACCGTGTCTGGTGAAGAACAGACCAACGGGCTGGAATCATGTCCAGCTGCTTCACTGAGCCCGTGGACACATCAGCATCGGATACAATCGCTGCTCGTCAGCTCTGACACGCGCAAATCTAAATGCCAGGTCAGGCTGACATTGGTCTGTGATTTCCCCAGCTAACTGAGCTCTCTCTGTCGTTTCATTCAGACTGGCATTATAACAGCGTGCTTAAAAGATTATTGGCTAATCCTGGTGAAAATGTAATATTCTGGGCAAACAGAAAATACCCCAAGAAGTTTGTGCTCTCGAGTGCCTCTTCTCTCTAAATTATCAGGGACAGGGAGATGATGCCAGGTAAAAAAAATAAAATAAAATAAATAAATTCAGTTTGAAGTGGTTGTCACAGTCAACATTTAGTAACTTTCCAGACTACATAATATGATGGTCTAACAAAGTCTAGTTGGGTACTTTGTGCACTGACACAGAACACCGAGAGCTGAAACAGGGAGAGGATGCAATTCCAAAAAAATATCGAGTGATTTGTTACTCCAGAAAGTTTGTGAACTAAAAAGGAAAAGCTGAAAGGCAAACTTAGGACGGATTTGAGATAACCAGATGCGAGTATATTAATATCTTCCTTCACCCTCGCTGTCAATAATTGATGGTACTTAAAGGGACCAATACTATTCATGAACCACAAGAAAAGTCCCCTCTCTGCCTCTTCATTGAAACCGGTAACTTAAAAGATTGCCTCATTGTTTTCGGTTCAGAGGACACAATCCTTTTTCTCTGCTTCTCTGTAATTAGCTGCATTTAGTGGAAAAAATATCCCTCGCCACTTTCACTTCACATTTGGATTTCCAGACAAGAGAAGATGAGACGAGATAAGTGAAATGAACGCTGCACAGAACTGAGAAGAAGTAGATTTAATTCAACTAATGGCTGAGGATAAAAAGACAGTAATGGTGCAGGCGCCGTCACTCCAATGAGGCATTTCTGATGTAAATGCAAGGTGGCAGGTGTTCACCGTGCTCTTACATGTGCTCTGAATAGGTCAGTCTGGTTGTACATTCAGAGGATAATGGATTCTTTTCACTGCTCATTTTAAGAAGCTCTTAAAGTAAAGATTTCTCACAGTGAAGGAAAAAAATAAAAAAATAAAAAAACATGAAAGACATGACCAGTTGCAAGAAGAGTATTAGGAGAGATTTTAAAGAAGCGCTGCTGATACAGAGAATATTCTCGCTGTATGCTCTAAGCTGTCATCTTCTCAGTTTGTCACACGCCTCGTACTCCAAAACGTTTCTGGGACATGATTAAGTCTGTGAACCTTAAAGTTTCCAAACTTCTCCGCTTCCTTATATTGAGCTTTGGTTAGAAAGAGCTCACTTGAGATGCTTTATGCTCGTCTCTGGTGATCATTCAAGAGACAACTTATGCCTTTAAAAATAACACTCTTTATGAACCTGGGTGAAATACATTGATATTACAGTTGTTGTTTTTTTTTGTTTTTTTTTAACAGCTGTTTGCACCATGGCTTGGCCCCTTGTACCATCGTGTTTTAAGCCCCGTGTTCAGGGAAGGTTTCAGAGGCTGGTTTCACACTGAAATACAACCACTGACCTTGCATGTTCTCTACATTTCACGTTAAAGCTGCTCCATTTCTGAGTCACATAGTGTAGGGAATCAAATATCTGCTTCTATGTAATACCAGTGGGATGAGTACAAGACTAAAATACTGACGGAATAGTTCTTCTGAAGACCAGCAGAGCAGTGATCGGGCGGAGGCACCAAAAAGAACATGAACCCCCCCCCCCCAAAAAAAAAGTACAGAAAATATTTTCTGCCTTGAGGCGAGAGCAGCGGAGGAATTGGGCAGTCAAAAAGGACGTGTCCAATCAAATAAGATGCTAATCTGGACGACTTGACTGACTAATTTTCTGGCTGCACCAGACTCCAGCTGCACATGTTGCTGCTTTGATTCTGTCATGAAAGCTGCTTTCGCAATCTGTGGCAGAAGGAGTTCGTCTGTCTCCAGGAGCTGCAAGCTGAGAGCAAGTAGCGTACACCAGCTGGTTGAAACAGAGGCCGGGTTCACCTATTTTTAACCACTTTACCTGTGTGGGCAGACTCGGGTGGTGCCGCAGGCCTGCAATGCTATCATCTGACCAGTGATTAACATGACTAATGGTCTACAACCAAAATAGAAGCTGCAGTTAGGCAGAGTGGTCCTTTGAGCTAAACGCTTTGAGAACGCTAAACGCGCTCCCAACGTTTTTCGTGCTCATGATCTGTTGCGTTATGTTCTGATTACCCCCCTCCCCCCCCCCCCGCCTGATTCATGATGAATATCTCTACATAATTTCATAGCAATCCATCTAGTAATTGTCGATGTTTCAGTTTGGGGCATTTCAAGAGCAAGCAAGCAATGTGAGACCAAAGGAAGTGGAAAGTGTTGTTTTTTTTTTTTTGTGTGTGTAGCTTTACCAACCCATTCACCACTTTAAGTGACTCATCTTGATATTTGGACTATTTCTAGCCCTCTGCCCTTACCTAATTTAGCTCATTCATAATTGCATTTTACCTTGGGGGATTTTTGCTTGCCAGCCCACCAGCTAATTTACGCTGCGCCACTCACTGTCACTGTCACACCATTGATAGGCACGTGGTCGCTGCTATAAATAGAGGTTATATGCAGCTATTCAAAATTTGCTTGCGTCAGAAGCAAGGAATCAACACATTTCTGTAATGGCATGCATTTTAGAGGTGGGAGATATGGCTCTAAAATAATCACAGCGTGATAACAATATTATTAATGTGATGACGAAATACTGAAAAAACATTTTTATGAACGATTTCAAGAACACAAAATTGCAGCTTTACATGTGAGCAGAAATACAACAGTTGGGTTTGTTGGACATCTGAACTTATGGAAACAAACCACTCCCACAAGTCACTCCCTGTTTACGAACCAGTCCCCCCCCCCACTGTGGAGCTACTTTCAGCCAATGCTTGCTGTGTGTAAGTATGTGCATAACATATTAGCCCAGAAAAGTCCTAATATTGCAATTTTTTTTTTACAAATGAACTATTTGTAACATTTAAAATGACGCCAATATTTTTTTTGCAAAAAATACAATAAAGTAAATCCCTAATGTATTCTGTCTACAATAGGACTGCAAATAACACTTATTTTCATTATTGATGAATCTATCATTTTCCTGGTCTTTTAAAATGTCCGAAAATGGTAAAGAAATGTCAACCAGTGTTTCCAAAAGCTAAAAGTCCAGCTTCAAACTGCTTGTTTTGTCAACGACCAACACTCCACTTCCAAAATATATTCAGTTTATTATCATGGAGGACTAAAGGAACCAGAAAATATTCACATTACAGATGCTGAATCAGATCATTAAAGCATTTTTTTTTTCCATTAAAAAAAATAATACTGGAATCAATTATCAAAATTGTTGGTAATTAATTGTCTGTCAATGAACAAATTAATTTCTCAACTAATCATTAAAGCTGTGGTGGACAATGTAGCTTATTTGTTGTTGTCTTTTGTCTATTGCTTCTTGTACTAAAACAGTGAATATTTTGATCTGATTTTGAAGTCCCACATCATTATACTTGAGCAAGGAGAAATATATCTGCTTTAACTTTACACAGGAGAGTTAACGTGATACTTGCAATATTGTTCATTATATTGTTTATTAGTATTGAAGTGTTTTCCCAGTCCCAGTCAGAGACATCCAGTGTCTGTTAAACGGGCTTCTTTTGGACAGTATTTAAAACAAATATTCCGTGTCTGTTCATTTAAGGAGGGTAATGAAATACTGCAGCCTCTAGGGGCTGCTCGCCGTGCTTTACACTTTAGGTCTTGGTTTTTATTTCCGACAGCTATGACTCACACTAAACAAGTTTCATGTCAGGGAAACGTGACTTTACTGCAACTGAAAATTAGTCTTAAACTCTGAAATTGCTTCAAAATAGCATCCGGTTTAAGGTCAGCATTAGCCTGTCTCAGACTCACCTCCATTTCAGCTGCTGGTGCTTTCTGCATCTGCCACTGTGTGTCACAGTGTGTGATGTGACTCGGTGTGTCGCCTCATTACTTTGAGCTGCAGGAGCCTCCTCCACCCCCTCCCCCCTCCAAAAAAACCAACAAAAAAAACCTTTTTTTTTTTAGTTGTGTGTGTTTGTTAACCCCAGCAGCTAGTTAGGACACATGCTCAGCAGAAGTGAAGGGAGCTAATAAGGCAGGCCAGACAGAACAAAGGAAATGGGTTAATAGCAGGAGGGCTGTAGTTAGATACGCTGTTTGTGTGTGTGTGTGTGTGTGTGTGTGTGTGTGTGTGTGTGTGTGTGTGTGTGTGTGCGTGCGTGCGTGCGTGCGTGCGTGCGTGCGTGCGTGCGTGCGTGCGTGCGTGCGTGTGCGCGCGCGCGTCACTGTTCAGTCATATGGTCAATGGGAGTGTCCACCGATTTACTCCCATATCTGATTATATTGTGGTTTCTAATTCCCACCTGACGTTTGTTGAAATAAAATTCATTCAACACAGCAAGTTTATCGGTAAAACCTTTAATCGATCTCTGAGGACTTCAGAACATCCATATTGCTAAACAATAAGTGACAACAAAAACAACATCCCCCTCAGTAGAACAGCAGACGCTCCCATTCTAACATGAAAGGCTGAAATATTGCCTTCACATCTGGCTTCACAATGAACTGGTGTTGTTTAGTTTCACTGTATTATGGTAAATGTGCATACATGACAACACATAGACAGCATCGGATTCAAGGAAGGAGGAAGAGACACATTTTTGGACACGGCTGAATGGCTGTCTGTCAGTGTCCTCGGTTACTTAAAACTGATTAACACATCCGTCCTTTTAATTGAACAGGTTATCTGTTTTTACACTTCTGACTCACTTCAAATGCATCCATCCATAATTCGTATACGCACACAACCCCGCAGTTTTGGACTCGGCACCAAAAGTGACGAGAATATTTTTGCGGTGGACGGTGAACAATATTGCAACAGAGAGAAAACAGTTTGCATCTGATGTAACATCGCAATGTTATATATCAGAATCGGACGTATGCTTATGATATGATGTGTCATACTGGACATAAAGACGACTCCATTTTAGACAAAATAACTGCTGCTGATCCTGTAGAATAACCCGGGGCTTAAGAAAACTAGTGTTTGTCTTTGGCATTACTTTTTTCCATCATTTTTACCTGCTACAAACAATGTTCGCTGTGTTTGCTGTAGGCTCCGTCTCACTGTTCAAATGGAAGGGCCCCGAGAGGCTCTGTTGCAAGCAGATTTTCAACAGAGCAACCTTTTGTGGCCGAGGTATTCACCATGAGACTGAGCATTACTAACATTGGAAAGAAGAGATCAGAAGTTCACGTGGATATAAAAAGTTCACGCCCATTCAAACTTCAATTTCGCACCTTTCACGTTTCTGTAATGCCAGGAGCGTGTCAGGCACAATTGGTTTTAAACTTTGAGTTCCTTGGGGTGTACTCATGATTCGGGAGACCACGCTGATTTTTAAATGTCCAACTTGCAACTACGGTGCCGAGTTGTTGTAACTTTTAAAGTTATTACCTTGCAATACCCCAAATGCATGCTTTACAGTGGATTTAGAAAGCATTGAAACGCATTGAAAGATTTAGTTTTAAGTTATTAAAACGGACATTTTACCCATCAAGCGACAGTAACATTAACTTATTGCCTCAGTAACCCTACAAGTGCTGTAAATGAACAATTACCCAATGCTATTTTTGTCTCATTGGCTTCCAAATTTGTAATGATGTCACAAATCATGCTTGTAAAATCTGATCTGAAATGAGGGGAAAGAAACTTTTCCACCTTTAGAGATGATTGTGGAAACGGGCCTCTGCACATACATGATCCTGCACATTGAAGCCCAAATATTCAACTGTAGGAACAAGAAGAAAAACACATTTTTGAGTAAAAGGTGACTTTAAATAATAATGTAAAGTGAAAGACACGAAGCAATGGTGAGATCCAAATACGGGATACCATATTTGGATGTCTCTGCACTGGCAAAAACCATAGCTGGAGGCATTCTGTCGGTTTGTGCGTCCGTCCGTCCATCCCCGTTCTCGTTAACCTGATATCTCACGAATGCCTTGAGGGAATTTCTTCAAACTTGGACTTGGAATGAGCTGGTTAAATATTGGTGGGAAAGATCAAACGTCACTGTGACCTCACAAAACAAATTCAACTCAAACGTGTAATAGGATAAATTCATGAAGTCAACACATTTTAAATTGCAATCGTCATAAAATTGGTCGGATACTGAAGCAGTGACACTAATCTTTGGTTGCACACCTTGAAACTGTGGTGATTTGTATCGATCCTCTGTGCTGTCAGGTTGAAGGTGTGTGTGTGTGTGTGTGTGTGTGTGTGTGTGAGAAATATCTTGGTTTTAAACTTTGTCGCTTCTTTCCATTAACATCCATATTTGAAGCATTGTCTGCTGTCAGTCGGCTTTATTTGCCAAGTATGTGAAAACGTACAAGGACTCCTTCAAAGTCTTCACACAAGAGTCTGGACCGACGTGGATGTGAACTGCAAATTGGCTCGTTGGCTGAGGATTACAACCGCGAGGCTTTTTGTAATTTAGTTGCTTTCAAGATGCGATCACAGCATCACATTAGGCCGTTGTAGTCATTCCTTACTGCCGAGACTTGGCAGAGAGAATAGACAACAGGTCAGAGCTCAACTAATCATAAGCTGGCGCCCTTCGTGATTGTTTGAAGTACATTGGGGATAGGTATGGGGTCAGACACTCGCGTTGCTGATTTCTTTTCTTCTGGCGAAGCCAATAAAACATGTTTAGGTGTGTATTCATGGTCTTTTCTATGACAGAGAAACACCCGATCTTTGAAGGCGAGCTCTGTCTGTTCCACCTGGGTAAAAGGTCAGTCAGACTGACCACGTTGACAGCAGTCACTATGTAAGCCTACCCTTTGACGTCGGTATGGGCAGATGGGCTTTTGCCTCTTTCCCACCGTAGCAGGGGTGCACCTGTTTTACGTCCTGTTAATTGGCCCGGGACAGGATCCGGCATGGCCACTCATTCACACAAAGACAAGTTTGTCCAGTCCATGTGTTAAATGAGCAGGCATTTTTCTGAAATAACAAGTCAGCAGGGTTGTTGTGGAGCCTCATTGCCACCATGCTGCAACATGGTTAGCGCCCCCGTTTAATAGCAATCCTGTGTTCGTGACCTCGTCTCAGACGCCCAGATTGTTATCAAACAGTTTGATATTTTTTTCCCCAGCCGCGTCGAACTGTCACTTGATGAATATACATTTTCTGACGTCGTATTATGTGTGGGTTATTTTTATTTGATTATCTTTTCCCGGAAGGTAACACTGCAGCTGTAACTGACTCACTGATTTGTTCATTAGACTGCTCATCCATAATTCAGTTCACCATTTTACATTTGCACAATATGTTTGTAAAATACTTCTTAGGGTTTTTGATGTGTGAGTAACAAGAGCTCATAAGGCATTTTGATTTGAGTCCTTTTGCACGGAGAGGGAAAAACAGCGGAAAACATGTCTCGGTTGGACAATTTGGCACTTAGTTTGCATGATATAATGTATGAGGATGACTCGTATAATTGCTGTGGCATTTAGGACAGGAACCTTATTATCTAACTCGTTCTGCAAAGTTCAAGGTATTCTGTCAACGAACAGGAGTTTTCTTTTCTTTTTTTTGTTCTCCTGCACACGTACGGTAAATCAATTGGGGATGGATTTGAATTAAAGTTGTTGGATCAGACTTAAGAGAAGTGGCATTGACTATGTGGGCTAAATGGGGTGATCTTACTCAAACTGTAGTTACACAAACTCACCAGTGGACTCATTTTAGTTAGATATTTTTTCGTACTTTTACACCAGTGTTTGCGTAGGATTTAATCAGCGAGTCCTTTCCCGCTTAATTCTCTGACTTAAAAACCTCTAATTGGTTGGTCAGGTGTCTTTTACCTGACCCTTGTAGCCTACAAGCTTGTCTCCTTTATCAGTCAGTGTGTCCAACTCCTTGTTTATTTGTCTCTTTTAAGCCATTTGTCTATTTTCCTGTTAAATATGACTTGTCTGACAGTTACCCATCTGAATCAATAGATCATCAGATGGTCTGTTGAGACAGGTCAGAGGTCACGGGGTTAAGTGTGGTAATAATATTCCCTCACGTCTGATTAATTTTACACTTCCAGGAGTCAGAATCTATCAATATTAAAGATGGATAATGTGCTCCTCCACCCCGATACAGCATTTCAATACGATCATGCTTTCACTGTCATGTACTGCTCCTACAACAAGAACCCATCAGATTTTAAATCTAAAATACTTGAGGAAATTAATTTACCCATAATTGAAAAACTGCATTTACTGGATTGCTATATCTGTTTGTAGATGGTTTTCCACAAACTCTTATACTATAATTAATTTTCCACTTATAGGTTTTGTCATATTAAATATGTTGGTGCTGATCTGAATATTAAGAGGTATGACATGCACAGCAAGGACGTGAAACCAACTTTAAGCCGTGACTGTGAATAAGAAATAACAATAACTTCAGTTTATATTAACAATCCCATAAGGAAGTTTTTTGAAAGTTTCCAAAGTATTGTTTAAGATTCTTTATTGGTAAAGTATTTCAATCAGTTGCATCCATTGGGTTCAAAGAAAGATGACACCAGAACATAATTGCACTGAGATGGATGAGCTATCTCAACACGTTTTCCATTTGCACTGAAGACTCTCAAAGGCTGTGGGTTTTTAAGATGCCCTGAATGCATCCAGTCACTTTTGAGTCTGATTCTTTTTTTGGGGGGTATTTCTGTCAAATTCTTACATGGCTATGGCACAGATACCTTAAGGCTAAGGTTAGATACCTAAAAGCACTTTGGCAAGATAAGGCAAAAGTGATTGTAGCATGGAACATTTGGTTTTGATTTGAATTGCAGTCTCACCCGTTCACAACAAGAATACCCTGCAATAACGCTGGCATTCGGACTTAAATCATGAACTGCCGAATCATCCAATACAAAGGTACTTCCTGGGCAGACAGGGCTGAGCTCCGTTTATTGCTTGGTTGGGCAGCACTTCCCACTCTGAGGTAAAACAATGGCTCACGGTTGTCATTGTTCCTGGCAAGAAAAAAACAGAAATCAAGAAAAAAAACGAGTAACACTTTGTCATTGAGAAACCAGTAAAGTTTTCACAGAAAGCTTTTCAGCTAGTTGTGTTCCAGTTGTCGATACAGGCAGCTTAACCCCAAGGACCACATGCATATCATGCTTTAAGTCCATTATGCTTCTTTTTGTGTGCATAACTACAGGGATTTTGTATTGTGCCTGACCACCATCAAAACATCAGTGACCTACAGCTCGGTACTGTGCCTGAAGGACTGTTGTGTACGCAACACCTGAGCATTGGAGCTGCTGCTCTGTCCTCAATGTAGACATGGTGTAAGTGTCCTACTAAAGCTTTGAGTGGTTTAATGAATCAAATATTCAGCTTTAAAGTACAAAATACACCGGAATATATATTAGTCCCTCAGGCGACTGTGGCTCAGATGGTAGAGCTTGTAAACCGCTAAGGTAACGCGGCGCTGACGATTAATCCCGTACAATACATATATATATATACACACTATATATAGGAATACAAAATTTGTACAAATATTGTGCTTAATGCAATGTAAAAGGCAATACTCCTGACCTCTGAAGTGGACGTGTGATGAAGGAAATATACCACAACAGGGTTGGAGAATAAATGTGTGCAGCATTGCTGACACTTTAAATCTATTTCCACCTTTTTTTTTGTTTTTTTTGTTTGTTGTCGAAACATTCCTCACACAGAAACACCCATCCCATTGGAAAAAAAACAAAAACTCATCTCAATGTACTCCTGGCCTGAGATCTGCTGCCTGTTGTGTTTCTTCTGCGTGTTGAAATAAGTGCCCTACATTTGAAAATGCCACTTCAACTCCATTGTTGTTTGTCAAATCCGTTTGAAATTTAATGGAAGCCAGCCCACCCACAGCCCACACCCGTGTCTCTAAGTCCAGAGCAGCGTCGCTGCGAGCGTTATAACGCAGGGTCTTTTTTGGAGGAGAGAATGGTGTGATTGTGATTTTTCTGTCTTGTTCAATACCTTCATAGTGAACTGGGTTGACAGCTTGAACGCTGTTATACTCTGCACGCCTCAGTTAAACCTGGTTATAGCCCGGCACGGCGCACTCTCCGTTTTACTGTGCTCTGATTTGAAAAAGAAGCCTTTTTATGAATCTGTGAATACACACTCAAAGGACAAAGGACTCGGGTGCCCGTGAAGGCACACGTGTGCATGCGCAACAAATGACAAACATGCTCAATTAGCAAATACACTTTTTCTTAATGAACTCCACTATTGCAGTGAATACAAATAAACACCATTATTCCATACAAAGATAGCTAAAATGGAATAAAGCGCAATTTAATAAAGACCATTGTGGAAAATACGCTCGCAAAATACAAACGTACATTTGCTTTTCTTTTTTAGTTATATGTATGTTTCTCTCTAATGTATGTCAACTTTTAACAGAACCAAACTAGCCGTTTCCTTCAGTTTCCAGTCGTTCCGTGCATTCGGGCAGCTGGGAATTGGGAAAGTTTCCCTTTGGGAACGTCCCGCTTCTGAGTTGTGAGGCAAACAGGCAAACTTGCAGCCTCCGGCCCCCTGCTTCATTTCTGCTGTCGGAATACAGAAAAGTGACAAACAACCTCGTCCTCATCCATATAAACCAATACATGGATGGAATGGAGGTCAGGAGGTCAATATTGTTTGTACACTGCATTTTAATCTGTTGCTGTTCAACACAGCTGGCAAATGACGAAGGCTCGGCTAACCAAGTCTGGCTATCTGCCATTTCAAGTGGCGTCAAACCTACTTTTTGGAGCTCTCGAAAACTCCCAAAAGACATGAAAGTGGTAATCAATCCATTTCTAAGTGTCTATGTGTATTTCCCCAAATTACCAGTGTTTCTATAACTATTTAATATAAACGAGTGCAAAAGAGAAATGGGTTAGTCAGAGAAATTGTTAAACAAAGGGTGGGTTGTCTATAGCAGACAGACAGGCAAACACTGTTTACTTTCCACCTGCGTGCAAACGGTCTGCAAGTGCTAATGTTAAAAGGCTTTTCAAACCCTATTACGCCTCCTCTCTAAATTCTCTTTATCTCTTTCCTCTGCTTTCCTCCCCCAATCCTGCTTTTCCCCTCTTCCACTCCTCGCCGTCTTCCGCTCTCACTCATAAGATCACACTCGCAGTACCATTCTGATTTCCAGATTTATTCAAATGCTGAATTATTAAGTGAGCCAATTTTAAGGAGGTCTGCTCGGCGTTGCTGTGAAAACACAATCTCCATTTCAACTGCGAGTGTGAGGAGAGACGCGAGCAAGTGAGCCAGAAAAGGAAAGAAGGGGGAAAAGAAATTAGGGCAGTGATTTGAAATTCCATTTATGAATAAAAAGAAAGTTTAGAAAGTTGTTCACAGGCATTAAACATTCTAAGTGTGTGGGTTTTTTGGCGGTGCGGTGTTGCCGCCTTAGTATTACAGCGTGTTTGTATGTGTGTATTTCTCTGTGTGTGTGTGTGTGTGTGTGTGTGTGTGTGTGTGTGTGTGTGTGTGTGTCTCTGTCTCTCTGTGTGTGTGTGCTTTACTGTGTGAGGATCTACTCCGTGTCTCACAGTGTACAATAGGTGTCACTGTACACTGCAGGCATCTGCTTCATTGCCTGACCTTTACATTTTATTGACCTCCTCCAATTTTGCCTTTGGCACAACTATTTCAACTTCATTTATTTTGTTGTGTCTGCAAATGGATTTTGCTGCGTATTTCTTTTTTTTTTTTGTATTGTAGCAGCAGTCCAAATGGTGCCAGCGTCAGCCAGAGGGATGCTGCAGGGGCTGGTTGGTACCACTGCACCGTCTTTGAAGTACACCTTGGTTTGCCTTTGCATACCGCGGCATTTGATGCACTGTTTTTCCAACCTGGACACACTCCTCTATGTGGAAATATGTGTGTCTGCACATACACGCATGGCTGTATTTTTGTGAATCGGTGTTGCAGGGTGAGGAGCATATCAAAGGCGCCTCTGCCTGTGCCTTCAGGAGGCAGTGACTAACGTTTGGATGATTTCAGGGCACCCACACACACACATGCAGTGCATATGTCGGGCATTGGACACAGAGGGTGGTCTGCATTTGATTACGAGCAGTAAAAAAAACCCTCCTTTTAAGAAAAAAACAACAACAGCTTTGCCCTCCGTATGATAGTTCCCGTAACAACTTTAGGAATGATATTGTATTTAGCGCACCTCCATATCTTCAAGTGTTTTTCAAGTTTACTAAAGAAATATATTCTTTTAATGTTTGCGTGAAATGATAGAATATTACTGATTCACCTTTTAAATGTTTCTGTTCTATTCTAATTGTGTTTTTTTTTTTTTTTTTTTCCCTTTGCTCTTTCTGGTTTTTGCAGCTGCAACGACCCACTGAATTCAACTGGCTTTAGTTATGACATACTTGTGCCTTTCTTTCCTCTGAACCTCTTAAACTGATTGGAGCAATCTGAAATCACGTTAAACACCTAAACATATTGCTCCATAACCTGTCGATATTTTATTCCTCTCGCTGCACTCTGTTGTGCTGCACCTGTACGAGCTCCTCTTGTTACAGTTTCTAAGATGTTAATCACGATAGTCCTGGTGTGTATTACAGTATATACAAGCTGTGTTTGAATTAACATATGAAGTCTGTGTCTAATTCTGCGTACAACATTTTGTTTAACATAGTAATTCTTTATCTATTGAAGGTTACTGACTTACAAACTGTAACTTTTAGTTTTTTGTTTTTTTTGTTTGCTTTAAACTGAAGGGACACTGTTCAAATTCAGTAAGTGAGCTGCATGTTGGTGTCTAAGACCTCCATCTGCATTGAATAGTATTTTTGCTTCAAATGCCAATTCCTAGTTACAAGATTCGAAGGTGGACACACTTGGCAAAGAGACTGCGGCAAAACTAAACTCTTGTCTTTTCTCTCTCAGTCACATAACGTGCACACGCAAACTCAAGAAGCCCAGTGAATCTGTGAATCATGGGTACAGGAAAAAAAAAAAAAAAGAAAAAAAAAGAGAGCCGAAAACGGTTATCAAACAGAACAGGCATGTCTATCCCATTATCTTATCCCTTACAGCTCACCCTTCACCCTGCTCACTGCCTCCTCAAAAACCCTTTTTAGAAATGAGGAGGTACTTGGAAATGGCAACATTTCCAGTACGGTGGCTTTCATGCAGGGATGGTGGGTTTAAGACACTGCGATCACAAAAATCGCCTGAGAAACGGCAGGCTGTTGGAAGGTATGTTGGCACCTACATGGAGAGCACTATAAATGTTTTGGAAGCTGTATTATGTGGGAAACGTATTGGGTACAGCCAATTTACCTTTTATTTCTGTAAATATGTTCGTCTCAATCTACAGATATATAGCACATATGCACATAGGCATACAGTATGTTAACAAATTATAATATTGCACATAAGCAGCAGACTGGCAGACGGTATGTAACTAACTTCCCATCTAGACATGTATCTTCCATGTCATCTTTGAGACTCTCTGGCACGGATAGATGACACAGTTTGACAAGATATCAGAAGAAGGTAAACATTAAAAAAAAAATACACTGTGGAGAGGCTGATACTGTTCTCTGAAGTCGGGTCAGGAACAGGTTGCACTGGTATTAGATCATACAACTTTAAGGAGATTGAGACTTGGTACCTCTCAGCGCTAATATGTTTGCCCAGTTTAGGGCAGCAACTAATAATGTATTTAATTATTGATTGATTGATTTTTTTTTTTATGGCTGAAGTTAAGTCAGTTTATTTGACCTGTATCACATTTATACACAACATACATTGACCAAAGTGCTGCACAACATCAGGCAGAAATAAAACGGGTCAGAGCTCAGACTGTCAGTTTAACGTGTACTTTTTTTCATTTTACAGAATATCTTTATGTTACTTCCATCAGAGATTTGATTTGGCTGTCAGTCATCTTGAATATTTTTCAAATTAGCACCCATATGCACTGACATTTCAGGCATTTCCCAGTCTTGCTTTTTTTGCTGAATCTACTCGACAGCCTAAAGGGAAAGATTTCCAAGGGTAGAAACTTCAACGGGAAAAGGAAAAAAAAAAAAAGAGCGACTGATTTAAAATGCTGACTGATGATGTCTCTCGAGAAACTGTTTACTGCTTCGGTGATGTGCAAATACTGTACCAAGCTTTGCTGTCATTTAAAACGTTTTTAATGTGTCCCCTCAATCATTGTATGCCAAAAGTCAAATAATGGATACCTTTGGTTTATCTCAATGTTTACAAGACATCACTGAATAATGAAAGGAACACCATGAGCCGGCAGTGTGTACTTTTTGTGTACTCTCTGCTTTTTTATTTTTTTCATTTTATCATTTAGTGTGAAGAGTATGCAGGAGCTCATCCTTCAAGAATGTGTTCTGTGCAACAGAGGACAGTATATAAACAAAGGGCTGATTCTGTATTTTGTCAAACTTGCTCCGATAAAGTGCAAACAGGGAAAGGGCACATTTACATTCACTGCCACTTGCTTTTATTACCGTTTGGTAGCTCTTATATTATCTACTCCGAGTGTTTGCTCAATGAAACACACTCTTCCTGCCATTAAATTACTTCATTTGCTTCAGTTGTTATTGCTGCATATACTAGTTTGCTCCTGGCTGATTTACAATATAATTGGGTTTCTATTGTTCCTGACATGTCAGTTTTCTATTTTTTTCTTTTTTTTCCCTGTAGGATTTAACATTAGTATCTTTAAATAAACTACAATGAGAAGTGAAGAGGCTACTTGCTTCCCTAAACACCCCCAAAAGCCTTTGACAGACTAATAACTCACGCAAAATCACACACAAACAGACTTCTCTATACTTTGTACACACACTTATTCACCCAAGTGTCGTGAGTTCAAACATGTTAGTACACACACAATGTACAGGCGCGCACACACACACACACACACACACACACACACACACACACACACACACACACACACACACACACACACACACACACACACACACACACACACACACACACACGGCAGACATGTTTGCACGTACACGGGCTCGTACCTTTCGGTGCCCTCCCATTGGCCCATAAACATTTCATCAACGTGTCAAGAGACTAAATTAGACTCATCAAAGATTAATTTCCACTTGGCAGGTAAGCCGCTGTGTTCCTGCCTTCTCTCGTGTAACAGTAAACCCGTTTCCTCAAATTCACCATGTCATATTCCCCCTTTTCCCCGTGCAGAGAGGAGAGGAAGAGCGTACTGGGATAACGCGCTCATTTTAGTCATTTGATGTCGAGGACATGTACAATAAGGCACGCGCAAGACGGCATAAATATTTAACTGAAAGTATACAGGAAAATCTATAACTTCCTTTTCTCCTTCACATGCACGCACGCCCCTCATTGAATGCAAAGGCTGCGGCTGCATCCCAAAAGGTCCGCCTCTAGAGAGCACCTCCACCTCCACCTCCATGCACTGCAGCAGTCACATGAACGCACAGAACGGTTCACGCGGTAGTAGCAAGACGCACCGATTAGTTATATTTGCGTCTGCATCCTCGGTACTTCCCTTCTCCTTTAAATTCCTCGTGCGTGTGCAGTTGTGTGCATTGTCGGAGCTCGGTGATGTAACGCATGGCGAACGGAGTTCAGAGTGATCTTTTTTGTTTTGTTTTTGGTCTTCTGTTGAAGTTTGGATGTGAAGCATGAGGACATCCTTTTAGAAATGCTGCAGAGAAGGGGAGATGAAAGGAAAGGGGAGGCCACAAGGGAGAGGAAGGGATGAGTTAAAAGGTGAAAGAGAAGGAGAAGAAAAGCCGGGCAGGCAGAAGACATGAAGAAAGATTTGGAGAGGAATCAGGACAAACAAGTCAAGAGATGAAGAAAGAGAAAAGAACTTGAACTGTAAAGAGTAGCGCGAGTGAAAACGTTAAATCAACAGTTGCTGTTATCTAACACTACAAATACACAAACGCACTCACATTTTCTGTCTTTAGTGTTAGATAATACAACCGAATAATCAGCAGGTATCTGCCTCCTCTCACTGGCCTCTGGATGAGAATAAAACAATGCATGACATGCTGTTCCTCCTCCATCCTTCCCACTGTTGTCCCCCCCTCCCTCCCTCCCTCCGTCATCCTTCTCTCTAAACTCCCACCATTCTTCTATCGTTCCTCCATTTCTCCCTCCATCTTCCCTGCATCCCTCCCACCTCCCGTCTTCCATCATCCGTCCATCACTTCCTCTTACACTCTGTTCCTTCACTTCCGTCACCGCCTCCCTCCCTCCCTCCCGTTCCTTTCCCCTCGTCATCAGACACCCCCCTCGATCTCGATATTTTTCTCAAATGTTCTTCTTCAGATGTGAAATATCACTAAGCCATTTACACACACACACACACACACACACACACACACACACACACACACACACACACACACACACACACACACACACACACACACACACACACACACACACTGCATATACACACACTCACAGTGCAGCTGAGCAGAAGAGAAAACAAAACATCTTCCCACATATGATTCTAGGTTATATAAATGTTTTGCTGGATTTCTTGACATTTGCCATTTATTTATTATTATTGTTTCGCACAAATTCTATGATGCAGAACGCGGCCCATAATCATTAACTGACAATGTGTTAAAAAGAAAACAACAAATACTGAATGATGCTGTTATTCATTCTGCTGCACATTGACAAGGGCGATGAAATCTATTCATTGTGTAGGAACCATGGAAATTAAAGAGACAAGTTAACGGCACCAGTACGCGGTCTGGTTTTTATTTTTCCCATTTAACATTCTAAAATTGTATCGAAGCAGAATAGGTTTCACATGCACAGTTGATTTGAATTCCTGCTTTTAAAAATGTCGATTCAAAACCAGTGGGTTGCTGTCTTCCACGTTCTTTTGAAGGGTGAATTTGTGTGAAGCTGAAGCTTTGATCCATCAAATATGTTTGAGGGAAAAAAAGATACCCCTTAAAAACAAAGCTATTGTTCAACGGGAACTTTCACAATCGGGGCAAACAGAAAACTCACAAAAAATATCAAATATAATGTCATTTAGTCAGAGATCTCAAATCTTCAAAATGACACCAAATCACTGTTGCTTGTAATTTGGAAAAACACTTCGCCAAAAAACAACAATAACAACAACAAATACATACTTTTTTACCTTCGGGCCCGAGACAGAATTGATGCTAGTGTTTCCTCTGACGGCTCTCCAACTCTACCAACTCTCCGTCCTGAATGTAGCCGTAACAGACTGAAGGTGCAGAGGAGGATATGTAACATTTACTGACATATATGACATCAAACCTGTTCGACAAAATAGTAAGTAGCTCGCAAAAAGTCTTCAGTGGAGTGGAAGTGTTTTAGATTAACCTTTTAGTATGGGCGGGGGGGGGGGGATTTAAGTAGGTCCGCTAAATCAAGACAAAATTACAACAGATCAGGACAAAAAAGGACAAGGTTGCTGCCTTAGTTGTCCCCTTAGTTCTCCGGGGAAGTAGGCTGTGTGTCGACACCGTGTTTTGAGCTTAAAGTCTTGATTCTAGGGTTTGTGTTGGATTTAATTGAGGGCTCTTGTTGCTCGACTGGACCCAAGATCTGTGGTGCAGCAATAGCACGTCTCGTACATTTGTGGAGCGACTTGGTATCTTTCGCCAGTTGGTCGATCGGCCTTTTCAGAGATGCAGATTGTTGAATTCTAAAATATCTTCGTAACTTTTATGCTTTTCTAAAACCAGAAAGTCTATAGAGTCTGCAAAAAAAAAATAAAAAAATAAATCCCGGTCTTATAAGCATTGATTTCTTGAGTCGAGGATCCATGGAGGCTGCCTGGAAGGCAACCAGCTGCTCCAGGAATCGCTCCTCCGCCAGGAACATGCGATTCCTCTTCTTCACAGCCAGGATGATAGCGTGTCCTGGAAGGTCTCGAGAGAGACAGACGGAGAGAGGAGAATGATGCGTCTCCACTATTGTGTGCCGAGAAGAGGGGTGTGTGTGTGTGTGTGTGTGTGTGTGTGTGTGTGTGTGTGTGTGTGTGTGTGTGTGTGTGTACGGGCAGTACCAAGTTGTTTGTGTGCGTGTGATTGTTAAATTGTTAAATTAACAGTGTTAATTGATGCAGATTGAAATGATAACGGTTGAATATTAGTGGTGAAGTGGGCAAAGATTAAACATAGGTGGCACTAATTTGCCTCTCGTGGTGCCATTAAACCGGAGCCGTAGAAGGAGCCCGGTGATTTGACGTCGTTAAAAGAGCACCGCTCACACGGGGGATAAAACAAAGTGGAAGCGATGGTGAACAAATGAACTTTCTCCTCGATTCACACAGCTGTTTGTATGTCGACGAATGGAAATAATTCTAGCAATATTTCTAAATGATTGCGGTCAGTGTAAATAATTGCGTTCAGGTCTTTATGTAACAATTACCACGGGCCTATTTCGATTGACACTCGCCTCACAGCTGACAGGTTGGACAGGAGCGGAGGTTAACGTGAAGAGAAATAAAAAGACGGCCGAGCTGGAGCACATTTTAACAAGCTGACCTAAATCCTGCGGTTCATCTGCTTTTTACACGCCGCAAAAGTACACGAGAGTTTGAGCTCAGTTGTTTATTCTGCAGCAGACTTTGACTGACAGCTTTCACACCTTCCCCCCCCACAAACCAAACAAAGGTTTGAACTGAGCTGAACGGGTTACATAAACATACGAAAAAGAAGCGACGATGATGATAACGTGTTTCTTCAGACTTTTCGACCCATATTTTTACCACAAAATAATCAGTCCTGAAACAAACAGGAGTCTTTAAGATGCTGAATTTAAACCGACGCAACCATCTTTCCCAATTTTCAGCTGCTCCGTTTGCTGCAAGCTGGGGGTTATTGGAGTTCGAGGAAGTTGCACTTTTCTGAGTGAAGAGCACTTGAGGGCAGAAGACTGCTTTGGGATAGAAGATGCCTAATTTTGGAGATATTCCCCAGTTAACAGTAAGAGGACTTCACAACTCGTTTAAACCAAAGCTCAAAGAAGAATTGAAAATTACACCCAAATTTCTAGCTGCTGGCTGCAGCCTGCTGATGGACCCGCTTTATTCATGGTGGATCAATTAAATTCCCGGAAGGACCATTTCTTTTATTTTGAAAGGTTTTTTTTCTTTTTTTTTTTTTTTTTTTTTAGCAACGACTCTCAAATTCAGGTACTTGGTGATGTGAAAGTAGAAAAGTGTTGTGTTGATCTCTCTAAGCTAAGCGCATAGTCACTCAGCTGAGAGGTTTACAGTCAGGTCACTGTTTCAGCCTCTTTATCCTCTGCCCTGCTAGCACTACATTGACTGGGTCACAACACTCATCCACCCACACACACACACGCACACGCGCACGCACACACACACACACACACACACACACACACACACACACACACACACCACATTCATCATCAGGCAGCAGCCTGTCGGGGACTAGTACTCAGCTTCTCTGAGCCCTGGCAGATTACCACATGTAGCTGTGGTTTTTCTTTTCAAAGCTATTCTCTCACTGTCCTACAACTATTCAGTCAATTCATAACCAACAGAGCACGCAAACTGTTTTTTTTTTATATATATATTCATCTGCTGTTAGAGCAGATAATGTTTGCTTTCTTGGTAAAAATTACCTCTTACCACGACGGTGAAAATGAGGTCTATGCGCGTGATAATGCACCCCTCTGCTCGTGTAGCTGAGAGTTATGGCACGTGTATCTTTGTCATAACATCAACTTCACGTTGCCTCCGGGCTACCCAGCTGTGGCTTTATAGACCGCGACTTTTGTTTCCGTGAATGAAATGATGAGACGGCAGTTTAGCGGAGTTGTTACGCTGCAAATCTCCACCACAGACACTTCATTAAGGGAAGTTCCCTGCTAAACTTATGGCCTTGTGTTGTCAGAGCCTCGGCGCCCGGTGTTTACAGATCATTGCAGAGCAAGTGTAGCTGGAGATTGTTTATCACAGGAACATAACAGAATGGATGGCTTTTATTGCGCTAGTTGAAACAGACCCCTTTGTATGTTTTAAAGATAATTTTGAAAGTACAAATGATCTGCCCAATAGCCTTTCACTAAGTTAAACCATCTGCCGTAATCACTCGAGACTGCCACAGAATTTGTGTTACGATCAACACAAATAGGGCTGCTGTTTACCTATGGTATAATGATTGCTGAAGGCGGCGTCGCTATACTTGTTGAAATAACTGCGGATAAAGTCCCTCAGAGTTAATTAACTCTAATTGTAATAGTGTCTGTGCAGCTCGGTGTCTGCTGAAAAAGCCCTCCCTGGATGGGCTTAATATTAAATGTCTTGTTTGCCCTTGAACAAAAATCCCGTTCTGGAGCAGCTACGTATCTCTGCAAACAGCGCATTTACATATAAAATAATACATAACAACCACTGGACTGTACAAATGTTACTGCCGCAAATCAATCAAGTCAGACGCGGTACCGTGTAGGTTCCCGGGCACCCCGGGAGACCTTTACATTGTTAGGAGTATTTGTTTCAGCTCCATCCGAACGGGGACATTGTTCCATTGTGTTTAAGTGTTTTTGTTTCCACTGCACATAAAAATCTAATTTTACTGCGAGGGTTGGGAAACAGTGTGGGCTGCTTAAAAAAAAAAAAAAAAAAAAAATCAAAAAAAAAATCTTGCACCATTAAATTACAAGTGTGTGTGTGTGTGTGCGCGCGTGCATGTGTTTACCCAGGCTTGTTTCAACTGTTTTGTAACTTTATTTGCTGCCTTACCGCTCAGTGGAAGTCTAACACTTAACGGCAGGATGCACTTAGTGTTTATTTAATCACAAAATAGGAAATGAAGTCTTTGAAAGGAAAATATCCGTTTCTGTAATAATGACCTGATTTAGTGACCAAGACCATTTCGGGACTGTCGAGGTGTTAAAACAACAGATGTCCACAAACGACTGCAACATTAATGTCATTTGAATTGTTTAAAAAGATGTCTTTGAATAAAAGGGACTTATTTAAAAACCTTCATAACTCCCTTTTATCATGAGGATACAAATAGGTGGGTCGTCTCGTACTTTGGTCTCGGTTCAGCCACTGAAGGCCTGATATCAGTTCATAATCCTGTCAAAGCCACACGTTATCTTTTTTTGTATGATTTAATACAAATAAAAAAAATAGTAACTACGAATAAATACATAATAGCAGCTGTGATAAGAACATAAAATGACCATTATAGTATTTTATGTTTGGTCTTTTCTCTTTACATAAATGTATTTACGCTTTCACTGATTTCAAAATAAATACATTTAAAACAAAATGAGCCCTTTGTGCATCAAAGAGTCAACTGGACGAGTCTGGAGATTATTGAATCAGAACACAAATACAATGCAAACTTGGGCAGCGAGTGACGCCCGATGTGAAATAGGTCTTATGTACCAATATAAAACCACGTCAACGTGCGTCTTCTTCTCCTGAAAATACCACTTCCTGTTGCGAACTGTCCTCTTTCCGCCGAAGCGCGTCCGTCACATGGGGAGGGGGGGGACTCGAGTTTAGGACTCGCATCTGCAACGGCTGGACTCTGCGTACGACAATTACACGTCGCGCAATGTCGTTTCCATTTGTTTCCGTGACAACACGGCTGATTTGAGTTGTCTTTGTCACGGGTCCTCGTGAATTGCAAACTTAGGTTTTGTTGCGACTGTCAAAACAGAAAACGGCTCGCTCTTAAAAATGCACGAGTTGGCCACAGATAAGACCGCCGGTATTATCCTCGTGTTCCGACATCACGGATCGGACTGGGACTACATTTTTATTTCAGCATAAGTTTGTCCATTTCTTTTTTTTTTTTTTAGATTTTGTGTCGTGCCCACTGAAACGGACACTTTGCGGCGGCGACTCGGCCGGATCGTCCCTTTTTTGGAGCTCCATCTTTTCTGCCCGCCACGCCACATGCTGGGTAACCTCGCCTCTGGCGATTCTCCCGTCAAATTGTCAGCCGCGTTGGCTCCGCCGGCGCCGAGAGACTCATCAAGGAGCGGGAGGGAGTTTACCGCCTCTCTGAGAATCGGGCCTTATAGTTTGACCCTCTTGTCAAACTGCTATTTGGATTGGACAGTTGGGAACGAAGCAACTCGTGGTGGGGAAAATAAAAAAAAAAAGTATATTACAACTGGCTTCCTGAAAAGGAAACGTTTCAGAGCCCTCAATGTTCTTTTGATTATTTTCAGCAAAAGGCTCGGTTTAAGAAAAACAAAAACAAAAACATTTTGGCTTCGTTGTTAAGAAAGCTGCATGCTTGGTTTCTTGGTTATTTCTGCCGACTTATTTTTTTTATTTTTTTTTGCATTTAGGAGAAAGTGTCAAGATATAATTATAATTAATATCTGTTACTTTAAAAAGTTGAAGAAAACACCCTTGATTAATCCACCGGGTTACTTCTTGAAGAAGGCACACAGTACAGATGCACACACACACACACACACACACACACACACACACACACACACACACACACACAGTACACACACACACACACACACACACACACACACACACACACACACACACACACACACACACACAGTACACACACACACACAGTACACACACACACACACACACACACACACACACAGTACACACACACATACACAGTACACACACACACACACACAGTACACACACAGTACACACACACACAGTACACACACACACACACACAGTATACACACACACACACACAGTACACACACACACACAGTACACACACACAGTACACACACACACACACACACACACACACACACACACACACACACACAGTACACACACACACAGTACACACACACACACACACACACACACACACACACACACACACACACACACACACACACACACAGTACACACACAGTACACACACACACACACACAGTACACACACACACACACACACACACACAGTACACACACAGCACACACACACACACACACACACACACACACACACACACAAGTTTGACAAGTTACTGCTGACTAAATGAAGAAGAGGTTATTCTGCAAATACAAGGAGATGGTGGGACACGTCTTTACGCTGCCATGTCCTCTGTCTGACTCTGCGCGCCGAATTAAAAATTCTCAGCGTGGAGCTAATCAACCAAATCAGCTGATCAGCTTCTCCACGCTTCGCTCCCTCTGAGCGCTGGATTTAGGTCGCAATTACACTCTCCTCTTGATTTTTATTCTTTCACATTGAGTGTGCGTGTGTGTGGAGGTACTCCGCGTGCGAAAACGGTTCATTGGGAGGCGTATTTTGTGCTGGAGTCGGCACGCGCGCTTCACCAGGGGGCTTGTTCTTTGTTGGACGAGGTAGAAGATAAAAGACGAGTGAGTTCATCTGCAGCTAAAGTCAAACTTTTTTTTTTCCCGACAGCGGCCACCGCCGCCAATGTATTTAAGATCGTTCCGGGACAATAACGGATGTTAAAACTTAATAGAACATGTGAAGAAGTGGGGAAAAAAGAAGAAGAAAAGTTTACAAATTGACAATAAATGTAAAGGTTTGGGCCAAAGTAATGGCCTCGAGGTATTTCGCCCACGAGACGGTTGAGCATTAATTAATAAAAGACCTATATATATATACACATATATGACACATATATATATATATACATATATGACATACATATATATATATATATATATATATATACATATATGACATATATATATACACGACATATATATACACATATATGACATACATATATATATACATATATGACATATATATATATATATATATATATATCATTACAGTACCGGATCAAAGAGCAGTATAAGTAAAGAGCAGCATTATCATTCAAATCTTCACGCCATCGTTTCCTGTTCCTCCCTCATTGTGTAAATTGGAAACTCCAAGAAGCAATTTTCATTTATTTCAGCCCCCCCCCCCCCCCCAAAAAAAAAAGGTAGCGATTAAATAATCGTTGAATCTTGTCACATCTTTTCACGTTATGTCTTTATTTTTTTTAAATAAATAAATCGGTATCGGTAGCGGCTTCCCGACGCGGCTGTCGGGGGCGGTTCCGGTTGGAAATAAATACAGACCGGTTGGTTGGACGCAGACCCCGTTGAGTTCGTGTCCCAGCCGGTGGGCTTGCGGCCTGTTGGGAAGTGCCTCGGTCATATCTTTTTGCATTAGTCATATATCCTTTGGTGCTCATTAAATAATCCTCCTCAGACCGTTTGGCTATCCCCACAGTGACGCAGCCTCCTGGCTTAACAGTTCACATTGCGGCCAGAACCATATTTCATGCGTCATTAAACCCTCTGCGGTGGTCCTTTACGCGACGCGACGCGCGGTGCCGACCCTGCCGTACTGTGCAACTCAAGCCGTTGCCTCTCAATTGTAAATACTGATACTGATAACAATACTGTTTCTAAACTGGGACGTCGAATCAATCTTATCGATCAGCGATGCGCAGAAGAGAAAAAAAAACCTTTGCCCTGCTGTGTGCTTTTCTGAAAGATGTCAAACTTGAGGGGTGGTGGTGGTGGTGGTGGAGGGAGGGGATGATGGGTGGGGCGGGGGGGGCGGGGGCAGCTGCAGGCACATCGATTACATTTACATGCACCAACCAAACTAGGTTAGTAGGAGAGTCCGGTTTAATCGAAAAAAAAATAAAAAAATCCAGAGAAATAATTTGCCCGACCTGCACTTTACTCTACAACTCGCAGCTGGAAATATTCAACATATTTCGATTTTTAAACATGCTTTGAGGGGACAAACTTAATAATATGCTGGCCTTTCTTTTTTTTTCTGTTCATGTTCGATAATATCTGAATTTAGCCAGTTGTCCCCTCTGCAGACAGTTTGATTTTGGCATTAATTGTAGCATACTCGTTACCAAATAATGAATAATGTTTCCTCCCACTGCACTGCTGTCATGTTATTGTCCTTTGTGTCCTCTGCTTTGTCTTTGAAGTGTGGTTTAAAAAAAACAACAACAACAACAACAAAAAAATCACAATTCTCCAAAAACAAAGTCTAGCAGCTAACTAGATGTCTCTTTATCTCTCATCCCGATAAAGGAACCTTCATTTTCCCATTAACATCTAATAAATCTGGTTACACTAAATAAGCCATATTGTTGTTGCGTACGTGCAAGCAAATACGGCCCCCGGATCGCTCGGGTCTTTCATCGATGTGCAGATCTCGCCTCGAGAACTTGCGATAACGCGCTCGCTTAACATAATGATTTAGATCATCTCTTTATTCTTCATCAGCAGCAACACAAAACTTCACCAGCTGTTGAGACTGGCTTTGGTAGTCAAAACAAGAAAGAAAAGAAAAAGAAAAGACTTCACTGGCTGTGTTTGAGAATTGGAGGCAGCGATAGGCACCGAAGGATTTGCAAGTGAAGCATGACCGTGCATGAAATCCACCGAGGCCACGGCGAAACATGCGCACTTTGTTCCACTGTAGGAGGGAGGAAGATGACCGCTGAGGGTCTGGGCCTGTTGTTGAAGTTGGAGCACTTTATAGCTTTTGTTGGCTTTTTTTTTTTTTTTTTTTCCTTTTCTTTTTTTCAACAGGTTACAAGCTAGATTAACATGAATATACATTAGTTACAGCACACAGACAAACATGACACGCGGTTCTTTGTGATCAGTTGTTGTTTCCGCCTTGTGGGTACCTCCCTCTGACTGTATATATGCCGTACGCCGTGAATGATTTTTGAACACATTTCAGTCCAGGGCTTCCTACCTGCGGTGCCCTCGCACATGACGAGAGTTTCAATGCGCGTATTACATTCAGCGCTGGTTTTTAAACTGAGAATTTGGAAGAGAGGAAAGGAAATACGGCTCCCATGGCTCGCGGGTTGCAGTGTTTTAAGAACCTCCGGTTTAAAGCCAAAAAGCATGTTCCAGGGACAATGATCAAGAATTATCACAACCTGACAACCCATGAAAGAAAACTGGCAAGAATTCCACGTTAAATCTTCAGGGATTAGACCTCCTTTTTGATGACTGTATTTGTCCGGCGTTATATTGTAGGGATTCACACATAAATAAGAGATTAATCAGACAAAAATAATGTGGAGTATTTCTAGTTGTAACATGTGCTTATCTCTCCATGATGGCTTAGAGAAGTATCCATAACAGCAGGGTTTTTGCACGTGCACCCGGCAATTTACACCAGTAATTTTAGATTTAACAATAATTGTGTTCATTTCAAAGTCTTTAAGTGTCATCAGCGTCAACTCATTTCATTTCAAGTGGGGAAGATTTCCAACGCGAGGACCGACGAGTGCACAGGCATATTTTTAAAAAATTAAAAAAAAATCCACCGCACCATTTAGCCATTAGCTGGCTCACAGCACTAAGTCGTTGTAAAACGTGAGCGTCTAATTTAATGCAATTTCATGCAAATCCTCCAAATGCAGCTTCTGGCATTTAATTGGACAAAAACCCAGAAATTCTTGTTCTTTGCAAAAAATTCAATTCAAAATGTCTAATGTATCCCAGAACTTGAGGTGCAGGTTGTTGTAACGTAACCACTGATATTTTACGAGTGGTCCTTGATGGTTTTTGCTCATTGGTGCGTCTGGATCCTGAGAGTTGCAGGCATGTAATAGCAGCTGCTGCAGATAGTTATTGCAGATCACACGGATTCTATCTATTGGACCTGGACACCTTTGAAGAGGGTCTTCCCATTAAGTCTGTGCTGCCGGACAGAACATTTACAAATCTCGTGCTGGGTTCCTTAATTATTCCCAAGTGACTTGCTCAAACACACTGCTGCACGTGGCCTTTTTAGATGTGAAGCGCTTGACTTAATACGCAGAGGTAAGGGATTCAAGCACTTTCAGACAGTTTGTGCCGACTTGCAGGTGGGAGAGAGAAAGACTGCAGTCTCACCCTGAGGCCCACATCCCATAATTTGTGGATTTTATTTTTTGGGGCATTTTTTTTTTTTTTAACAGTAAATTGGGCACTGTTGGCAAAACAACATTATTTTTTTCTTTTCTAACTTTTACTTACGAAGTTGTGGGCTACATCAAAGCGACTCTTCAGGCGTCTGTAGTTGAAAGAGTCTGGTTAAAATCAGCAACATTGATTTCTCAAAAGCCAAATGTTGTTGTAGTTGTTTCTGCTTTGACCCTACAAGCCTCCTCAAACCTAAAGAAGTCTCCTCTCCTATCCTACATGCCTCCACACAACCAAGAGAAGTACCAGAATGGCACAATTGCAGGCTGCCCCTGATTATAAGACGCAGCCTCGGTCTTGCCGATCGCGTATTTTAAACGCAGACCTCTTCTGGGTTCGTTCTCTTTTTTTCTTCTTCCTCCTTGCTCTGGGTTTTTCTCTCTTTCATCCTTGCTGCTCGTCATCCTGTCAATTTTGTCTTTGGGACTTTTTTTTTTTTTGGAGGGGGGAGGGTGAAAGAAAGATGAGTGTAAATGTAACTGCGAGTGTTTTAAGCACTTCTGTAGAACTTAACTGTTGTGAGAAGCAGAGAGAACACGAGCACCGTGGGAGGCCCTGCATTATTTATGCTGCGCCATCACGGACTACACAAGTGGAGTGGTTCTAAAAGCTGGGTGGGGCTGTAGGGGAAATAGTATCAAGCAGCTCCCCGAGGCCAATCATATCACATGAAGTTTCAGATGCTAACATTTCAGCTGTAATATGTTTCAAGCAGTGCCGAATTCTCTTTCAACACCAAAGCCAAGTGACCCAAACCATTACAGCCTACTACTGGAGTTCTTTGTTTGAATGTCAGATCTAAAAATAAGAGCCTTCACTGCAACTATTAGAGATAACAACCGAGGGCATGGATTATTTAACGTGGCAGAAAGTGGAGAAAGATTGCAACTCAAATGGTCTGCAAAAAAGTGTTTGGACAAATGAATTGATCTAAAGGTTAATTTTGATATGTATCTTTTTTTTTTTTTTTTTTAAGTTAGCCTTTAATGTTCTGGAAAATGAAACCTACCAACGACAACTATTTTCATTTGCATCGATAAACAAACAAGTGCTCAGTTAGTGCAGGTCCCCAGCCAATATGTTAAATTGACCATGTGTCCCATGCTGAGACTAAGCCTCTACATTTTTCACACGAGAAAAAGTTTAATTAAGCACTACCGCTGGTTTAGATTGAATTCCTCTAAATCAGTGGCTTTTTTTTTTTGTGCTTTTTTTTTTCCGTCTGATGTAGCACCATTGTTCTGTCAGATGAACTCCAGTTCCTCTACGTCGAAGCCATCTGTCAATTTAAATTGGATAATTTAACTTGGCTTGGAAAAAGTGGCTGTTCCTGCACACACTTGAAGTGTCACTGTTTTCACCGGACTGGTAAAGTGTACAACTTCCCCCCTTGAGTGTCAGAAGCTGGTCATTTCAGTTGTCTGTCTCTCAGTCTTAATATTGTTGTGGCGTTTTAGCTTGCCCAAATCACAGGGTGATTCAAAAAAAAAAAAAAGCATCGTGATGTGCACAAAGCAGGGGCGGGGGGGAGCTAGAACCTGCCAAGTTTAGTCACCTAATCCACATCATTACCCCAGTTGAAACCCGTTTTTGTGACCACCGGTCTGGGAAGCATTAGCGGTTTGTCTGTGGACGTGAGCAGAGGGCGCGCGCCAATTTAGCGTCAAACCCGGAAAGTCAGCAATTAAGAAGTTTGAAATGCTATAGAAGATCTATAAGGATGAAACGGTGAGCCGTACGATGTGTTCTGAGTGACATTTGCTCATTAGAGGGACATAACTAAGGATCGACCGATACGGCTTTTTTGGGTTTTTTTAGGGCCGATAACGACACAGATTATTGGTAATCAAGGAGACCGACGATATGTGAAACCGATAAACATTTGCAGTAAAAATACAAATCCTAATGTCAAACTTTGGAATAACAAATTCTAACACAAAACTTAATTCAAATGACTTTAAATCAATAAATGGTTTAGGGTCCGGGTACGCTCCGCGGGGGGTCGTGTACAGTCTCTGCATCCGACTGGGCGGAGACCTCGGGTTGATTTTGAAACTATTGGAGCAGCTTTAACCAGTCGGTATTAACGACGATATAAGATATGTTGTGTGGCAAAACTCCGCTTGCCACTGCTGCGACTGCTGTGAGCAGTAGCGGCAGAGCCAGGCTGGACGCACAGCAAGTACTGTGAGTTGAGCGCTCTAAACTCTCTGAGTATATTCCTGCATTTATAGTACGCGTACTTGCGTGTAAAACAATAGACACAAATTTATTTCGCAAATAAACGGTCATATTGCAATCTTTTCCAAATAAAATACAAACGCACTGCCCCGCATTCTTTGACTTTTGCCTGACTTTCTCTAAACTTCTCTGCATCCTCCTAATTCTTACTGTTTTTCTGTCTATGTTTATTTTTGTATCATGTTATTTTTGACAACATCCCATCTGTCATTCCTGCCTCTACCTGCCTACGGTTTCATCTGTCACGTTCCCGCAACTCCTTAATCATTTGGGATCATCCCGCCCTCCTGGTTTTTTTTTAGGTTTTTTTTTTAGACCCTGCATCTTAAAATGCAAGCTGAATGGATGCAACAAATCCATCTATCCTTCCCCTTCCTCGCTGTATTGCACCCTCCCCCCCGCCGCCCCTCTCTCCAAATCCATCCCTGCTTTGCTCTCTCCACGGGGAGTCTAGAAGATGTCCTCCATTTATTATTTATTTCCGTCTCTTTGTCCAGCTGCTCTCTGCTTTCGCAGCCGCAAGTACGCGCAGACACACGGACATGCGTGGATGTCTTGAATTGAGTCGGTCTCTTATCCCCCTCCCATGGGTTTATTTTAGTGAAGGCAGTAGCAGCAGTAGACCGGGTTGTATTCCAGTAAGCTCCATTGAGGATAGAAGTTGCATCTCAATTACTGCAGGAAGGGCCTTAACATGATCTAAATCGAGACAAAAACACGTTAAAAAAAATATAGAAGAGACAGGACTGAAAATGATAAAGGAGAGACATGAAGAAAGGGAGACAGAAAGAAAGGGAGTAGTTGAGGAGAGGGACAGATGGGAGAAAAGGCTTTGTTATACAAAATGGGAGCCAACTGGAAAACTGACAGGACCATTTGAACCATCGGGGCAAATTTGGAGCTCTGAAAGTGAAACTCTTTGTATTGCAAGACATTGGCCTTTAACTTACATTTTCACTGATTTTTTTTTTTTTTTTTATCAAAAACTGAAATGCGAAAGCTCACTTAAGAGGTGTGGTCAAGCAGTCCTGTTTCACTTCTGTGTCAGTGGTTGTGTTTTCACAGGATTGGCACATTTTGAGACATGGTAAGAAAACTAGTTTGGTCGTGGCAAAGGAATTTCATTCATTTTTTTTTGTATTTATTTAAAAGCATAAAAGATGCACCGAACACAAGCCTTTTTTGAATTTTAATTTGTAACCTTTTTTTTTTTTTTTTACATACAAAGCAATAATCCACTTGGGGCTGTACTAAAATTAATTTAGAAGAACTGAGAGACATTGTCACTGCTCAGCCCATGAACAGCTCTCAGCTGTTTTAAAATGGCTGTCAAAATACCCTCTTGTGGTTTATTGCTTTAAAGAATGAATTCTGCTAGCACTCTGAAATACAAACACTCCAATTTTGTGCAGCTCTGATTCTGTGAATGGCAATTTGCGAGTGCATGCTTGATGTGCAAAGAAATATTTCTTTGTCAAATTATAATATATTCACTGATTTAAGTAAATCTGTCGCCGCTCCATTTTTCTCCCCACAACTGCTCCCTCTTTGAGACAGCTGGCGAAATTTGACTCTTTCTCCTTCTTATTTCTTTGAAAAGTGGAAATGGGGGAAACCCACCAGAGAAAAAGTCCGCGTGTGATCCTCGAGCAGCAGGGCACCGATGTAGTTCCAGTGGCAGGTTGAACTTTGAGCCCGGATAGTTTTTCAGCCACGTTTTGTGAACAAAGTTTAAGCGCAGAAGAGGAAGACACAAGAGCTCGTGCTGTTTGAATGACAGCAGGCTGTCACCACTATCACGATTTAACATGGAAATAATTGTGTTTACTTACTCACTTCCTGCTGCAAAATCAAATCTGTCAGATCTACGTATATTTGGCTATACATAATGGCCTTTCCCAGTATGAAACCACAATTTGTTTTTCTTATATTTTGCAGTGCAGTCATATTATTATTATTATTATTTTTTCACGTCACAAACTGCCGTACAAAACAAGAGAGCAAGGGAAGCAAAGCGGAGCCGGTTTCCCCAAAAATGTGTGTTTTTGGTGGTATGCGAGCGTGTAGTTGTTTGACGGAGTGAGACAGATTCCTCAGCTCCTTTCAATTATCTGGAACTCAAACTGTTCTGAGGCTGATAACATATTCTGCAGCCCACACGGCTACACGGGGGGAAGAACAACATTTCGCTTTCAACACATTCTGTGAGGTGTGCGTTTACGCCACATGTGCTTGGGGCGAAGGTGTTTTTATGTATGCCCGCGCAACGTCTTGACAGGGATTTTTTTTTTTTTTTGTGCGTGCGCGTGTCGAGAAAGGGACACGCTTTCCATTTCCATAATGTTGTACGCATTTTTTGATGGCACCTTCGAAGAACATCTGAACTCATTTGTTTGTGTGCGTGGGGAATATAGAAATCCTTCGTTTTATATTTGAAGAGAAACACAACAAACGCAGCACGCCGACATAGAGGAGCCCCAAAAGGTTCAAGATTGACCACAGAATTGTGAAGATTCAACGTTGTGCGATGACACAGTATTTCTGCAGTAATTACTACCTTAATTGAAATGTTTAGATTTTGTGTATTCTTCATTCTTAGTCACACACTTTACCTTTTGAATAAAATTGTATTAGTAGGTAAAGTCGAATTCTTTCAGTGAAATTCAATACGTCACCGACTGCAGGACATATTCATTTAATGGTCAGAATTATAGTCAGAATTACAAGGTTCCTTTTCATAACACTGCAAGGGTTTTGTTTTTCATTCAAGTGCTTACAGAAACCCAGTCAATGACATTTGTTTAAAAAAAAAAAAAAAAAAATGGGAACAAAATTGAGTGGTTAAATGTGAACCCAGTTTTTTCTATTATTTCTCTGAACTGCACCAAACTCAGGTCTTCTATCATTTTGGCCACGGCCTGACACTCTACTCTGTTAAATGGCGCGCTGGTTTTTGCAATCGCTTGCTGACGAGCAAACATTTAACAGACAAAAACTAAAACGGAACCATGCACCTTGGTATGCAAATTAAAATGGAGGACTAAAGAAAAATAGTAGCAGCTCTGCTTCCTAGGACGTGATATGAAAATGGAACATGGTAAGGTTGAGGTCTCGTTGCAGTGCTACATAATTGAAGGAGTAAAGTGAACCTTGTCTCGATGCGATGGATCCATGATCCCTTGCTGTCTGCTGTGATACTAAATGTAGTCCATGAATGGGATGTGAAAGCCTGTGTGTGTGTGTGTGTGTGTGTGTGTGTGTGTGTGTGTGTGTGTGTGTGTGTGTGTGTGTGTGTGTGTGTGTGTGTGTGTGTGTGTGTGTGTTAGACTGAACGGAGGCCGGTCAGAGACTCAGTGGGCCATGTGAATCAACCTGGTGTGCAGAAACTACCTTCTTGCCTTCGCTGTTAACCGCATGACTGATCACACAGAGGCAGAAGGAGGGGGAGGGAATAAGTGACGGACAGGGAGAGATAACAGTGCAAACCTAACGGGGAAATGTTGATGGAGAGGTTAATGGACAGAAAAGAAAAGAGGGAGGGCGAAAGAAGACAAAAAGATCGGAGACAAGAACACATTTGTTGTGGCCGGACACGGACTCAATAATACACAGAGAGGATGAAGGACAAGATTAGAGGAAGAGCTCACCATATAAAACATACAGATTTGAGGAAGTGAAGGAAGGAAGCACTTTGGTGAATTCCATTGCGCCGCAGTGGAAGAGAGGACAATGTGGAAAGCAGAAAAAAGGGGAAAGAGAAGTAGAGCAGACACAGGTGTGCTTCAGTCCTTCAACCCATTTTCACAGACTGTGACCAAAGGTACAGTCATGCATGATTTAAGATGAGATGTTTTTAGGATGAGGTTAGAAGTCTGAAAGTGACGGGACTGTGGGCACGGCCTTGAAATTGTGCATTTATGCTCCTTGCACCTCATAAAATGGATTGCACATAGGTCAGGAAAAGGAGGTCAGACGGGTAAAGGGCCGTGTTTAGAGCTGGAAACTAAAGTCACTTGCTCTGGTTTAAAAGTGGTGTCAAAAGGTATGCAGAAAGTTACCTGTGGTGAGTCTTGAACTTTGTAAGTGCTTAAGAATATGCGCTGAGAGGTTTTCTAATCCTGTAGGGTTTTTTTTTTTTTTTTTTTTTTTTCCAGCCGGAGAGTCAAGGCTCAAGCCCTTCAAGAAATATTACCGTAGCACACTGCAGCAGTTTACTACATAATCACAGTGACTACATAGTGACAACTATTCTTTTCATAGTTTTACATCGTGATGGCAGCTTAGTAAATACAGCAAGAACTAATAGAAATCCCCCAGACACGTTAACAACACTGAGATGCTGAATATGGACTCGAGGAAGAAAATCTGTAAATAATAATAAAAAAAATGGTCTCATTAATTGAATTTAATCTTTTTTTTTAGCTGCAGATTTAGCTCATTTTCTACTTTTATTGCCAAGACATGACAATTAAATGTGACTTGCCTCATGCATTATTGACTGTCATGCGTATCACGGAAGGGATTTAGTACCGATGAGATCAAGGAGGGTTTGCTTGTCAAATTGAAATGTCAGAATGCTCTTTTGATCCATTAACAACACACAAACATGTTGGATCTCTGTGGAATAGCAGAACCTGAGCTGCCACCTACAACATACTGACAGAATATCTGTCACGATCAAACCAATCAAATTTCTCATTGTATTCTTTAGAAAACTGGAAGGAAAATGCGTAACTGCATTTAACAAAGTCAGTTCTAGTTGTATGTATCTTAGTCTAAAGCTCACTGACAGAGACTAAACTGGGATTCCTAGGGTAGGATTGATCATTTCAATTTGAGCTTGTGTGAAACATGAAATGAGGACAACGCATCCATATTTTAGACATCTGAAAAACTCCAGTGTAATACTGCTTTCAAAATTAATTCATTACAAATTCTCACGTCATTTTGTAGTTTGATGTTTCTTCATGTACCACAAGCCACATTTGAAGCGACTGAAAGTTTCTGGTGTGTATATGAGATGAGGACGTCATGTATTGTGTATGATATCATCGCTGCTACTTTCAGCTTCATAGGCGTGGTCCACAAACACCTCAGAAACATGCGCTGCTGTCTACTGCATATTTGTATTACCACCTGCTTTAAAGTTAACATTTCACTAGTTGTAGTTACAGTGGCAACAAAGCAGGTCTTCCTAATAGTCCAATGTTTGATTCCAAGTCCTGACAATCAAACACTTCCACCACCCTGTCCAAAACCCCGTGGAACTGCACTGCGGTGTCAGAAAAATGGCACATCCTCATGTCAATGTTGTCTTGTGTGCATTTTTAATTTTTGTTTGCCACTGTTTAAATGTATGACATTATGCTAACTCCAAGAATGTTTGCAAAAAAGACTGCCTGTCAGCTGCAAAGCACTGCTGTCTACAAGCTGATCAGTGATCCACAAACGGGTTTCTGCACACTGAAAGGCGCGCACACACACACACACGCACACACACACACACACACACACGCGCCTTCGTATCTTTGTGAGGACACTCGTTGACTTGATGCATTCTCTCGCTGCTTACCCATATATTAACCGTCACAACTCAAAGGCAAACCCTTACCTCAACTGAATTCTAACTGTACGCATAAAGTCAAGTGTGACCCCCTCAATCAGTCCTTTGAGGTCGTGAGGACACACCAAAAATGTCCTTGAACAAGAATGCGTCTACACAGAAAGACACTCGCACAGACGCTCGCCGAGGGAGGAGGGAGAGCGAGGAGGGAGAGGGAGGTGAAAAACGGATCCAGTCAGTCTGAGCGCTGATCAGTGCTTCACTAATGGAGTTCTGCAGAGTCATCGCTCTCTGGTCTTCTAATTGACTCCCTGTCATCTACATAACATTTACATACTGTTACCCGGGGCGACGAGGTGCAGGAGAAGCTGGTGCTTGTGTATGCATGTGCTCCTGTGTGTAGTTGAGTGGAGATGAGTGCAGTGTAAACGCTGTTAGATAGACCCATTAATCATGTGCTTAACCTCATCAGGAGCTACACACAAACACACATGCAGCGTGACAGTGCGAGTTGTAGAGGAAAAGACAGACGGAGAGGAAAAGGGATGAAGAGATTAAACGAGAGAAACATCCACAACAGCTGTTAGTAGTGAGCGAGTAAAATGGTCAATCAACCAGTCGGTTGATTGTTCGGTGTCCAGCTCTTCCTGGCTAAATATCAGAGTGGATGTAGAGCGTCTCGCTCATATGAATATGAGTGGTTTTGGACCAAAAAAAACGTGAAAGGGATGAACGGGATGAAAT